>NW_024081478.1:60381-345962 GCF_003009895.1 Hyaena hyaena | reverse complement strand
TTCAAGTTACGTCTGAGGGGAGTCCTCTGAGCCTCTTGTATTTCAACGTTTACTTCCTTCCCCAGGTCGGGGAAGTTCTCTGCTATAATTTGTTCTAGGACTCCTTCAGCACCTTTCCCTCTCTCTTCGTCTTCTGGGATCCCTATGATATGGATATTGTTGTGTTTGACCATATCGCTGAGCTCTCAAACTCTTCTTTCATGTTCCTGGATCAGTTTGTCTCTTTTTTTTGTCAGCTTCTTGTTTTTCTATAATGGTGTCTTCTAAATCACTTATTCTCCTTTCTGCCTCTTCAATCCGTGCATTGGAGGCCTCTAATTTATTATGTATCTCATTTATCGCATTTTTTAATTCTTCATGCCTATTTTTATTTTCCATTCTGTCTGTAGCCATAGTTTCTTTGATGTCCCCTATGCTTTTTTCAAGCCCAGCTATTAATTTTACCATTATTATTCTAAAATCTTGTTCAGTGATGCTGCTGTTATCTGTTTTGAGCAGTTCATTAGCTGTCATTTCTTCTTGGACTTTCTTTGGAGGAGAGCTTTTTGGTTTCGTCATTTTAGTTAGCTCTCCGGCTCTTGTTAGTTTTAATGACCTCTTATGCTCTCTGCACCTATGAGCACTGCTGTATCCAAGAAGACTCTGACTGTCCAGGGCCTATCCTTTCAGAAAGTGTTTTTTGAATGGTATCTCTTGGTCTCTCTTGTTGGGACCTTGGTTATTTTATTTTCCTATTTGTAGTGATATTTGGGACTCTCCACCTTGTGTACTTAGGCTTGTTTCTTGAGGTAGCCCTGAAACAATCCACTCTTTGTTAGAGTAACTTCCTTGCTTCATTCACCTCCTTCTGCATACAGAAGGCTTTCATTTTTACATTTTATACAGCTCTTCAGAGCTCCTTTCTCTCTGCCATATGGGAGACTGCCCAATTCATGAATC
Organism: Hyaena hyaena; assembly: GCF_003009895.1. Taxonomy (NCBI): domain Eukaryota; kingdom Metazoa; phylum Chordata; class Mammalia; order Carnivora; family Hyaenidae; genus Hyaena; species Hyaena hyaena. The sequence goes on along the minus strand of NW_024081478.1, from coordinate 345,023 downwards.
ACAAATAGGATTTTCAACCTTCTTTAGACAAAGATCCCAAAACTTCCTCAATAAATAGTATATTAAAGAATAAAAAATAATTCTAGGTTGCTTTTTAAATCGACAGATAATTTCTTATAACCCAGAAAGATTAACGGCAACCAAACAAGAGTAGCAAATAATATAGGAGCATCAGAGTGACTTAGTCACAAAAATTTAAAATATCAAATAATATTTTAACCAAGAAGCCAACCCAAGTGAAACAGGGGCTGGATTGTGCACTATGTTAATATTGTTTTATTATAGATGAATCCAAGAAATGTAGAAATAACAGATCACTAGAATCCAAACGTGTCTTCATTAAAAATCTGGTAGGAAACAGAACAAATGTGTTACTATGCTGCCATCTCCTGGTCTATATAATTTTTTAATATATACTTTTATTGTAATTGCATTTCAAGCTCTGACGTTGCTTAAGCTATTTTCCAACATAGATTAATAGAAAGAAAAATTTGGCAATCTCTCCCCAGTTTTCTCCTGAGGTAATCAAAGTTTAAAACTGTATACCCTTAGGGCACCTGGGTGGCTCAGTTGGTTGAACATTTGACTCTTGATTTCAGCTCAGGTCATGATCTCATGGCTCCTGGGGTCAAGCTCCGCATCGGCTTCTGTGCTGAGAGCCTGGGGAGCCTGCTTGAGATTCTATATTTCTCCCTCTCTCTCTATCTCTGGCACTCTCTCTCTTTCTCAAAATAAATGAACTCTAAAAAATTGTATACATCCTTTCAAATTGTTCTGTGTATACAAATAAAAACATTATGTTTATTCACTTATAAAGAGCTTACCCACTTTTTAAAAACATAGCAACATTTTATATGTACATATTCATATAGGTATACGTGTATATGCAATATATGTATCTGGCTTTTGTTTCTACCAAAATAGTGCACTAACATAAGATATATATTTCCTCCAAACCAAACAAATCAGATAAACTATAGATGAAAGAAGCAAACATGGGTTGTAGGCCAGCAAATGATAATAAAAGTGAAAGGATAAGAGACTAAGCTCTCTTGAACTGAATTATGTAGGGAGAATAGATGGCTGATGCCCTAAGTAGAATAACAGGTCAAAGAAACACTTGTTACGTTTTACTCTTGTGGCCCCCAACACCCTTCTTGCCCTATATTGCCTTAACAAAACATTCACCAGCCTTTCAGACCAGAAACTAATCACAGCAATCCAGACTACTAACTTTGGAAGCATCAGGGCAAATACCTGCAAAGGGGAGGAGGCTCTAGAAAAAGTGGTCACTGATTGGATGCTTTCAGGTATTCCTCACCCTCATTCCTCCAAACCCCGGGACCAGTGCATTTAAACTTAAGTAGCTGGTTTTCTCCAGTTCTGCTTCCCTCCCAGGCCAGCTCTGTAGCTGCTTCATGTGTGGTCAGCCTTCGCCTGCAGGGGAGAGCCATCGCTGAACTTCATAGCTATGCTGGAGCCCCTCTCACCAGCTCATTTCTAGGGCTTTGGTAAATGGGGTGTCCTCTTGGCCTTCCCATAAATCACACCTCTTGCAGGGTCTTCTGGCTTCACATGACCATTCCAGCATGGCCACTTCCCTTAGCTTCTTTATTTCTTCCTCCACTGTCTTCCAGGACAATTGGGGCATTTTTGTTTCCCTTTAGCCTTGGCTATTTCTTTCCACAAGGTGTTAAGAGCCACCCGGGAAGCAAGTCTTCCCAGCCTCCTTGGGCCCTTGCCAGGGTGTTAATTCGATATTTTGAGAACATCAATGAATTATTTTCCAGTATTACATTCAGTCCTCCTTCATCAAGCATACTCAAAACCCAATGCCAGGAACAGCAGCACTCTTCTCACTAATTCTCATAAACCCTCAAGTGCACAGTCTCCTTCTTCCCTTATCAGACCCAGCACATTCTAGTGGAGTTCCTGGCAGGTTTTCAGTTGAGAAAGGGGAAAGGGCTTGTATTTTTCAGCATGGGGGAAGGGCTGGCTCTTACTAAGGAATGAGGGACTACTTATGCAAAGTCTCAAGATTCAGAGGATCTGTAGAACCATATTCTCAAGGAAATCCATTCACTTGACTCCAAATTGCATTTCAATGTCCTAGGTTTTCCAAACCAGGGCTACGACCTGAAGAAACATAGCAGACCTGCTTTGACCAAGCATTCAAATTCTGACAAACTAACCATTCAGTCTTCAGCCTGATGCTGAGCCGTGTCTCCTATTTCTGTGTAGAAGATTAGGGCCTCTTTGTAACTGGTCTCACACAGCTGTTAACCGATAACAAATGACCCCCAGTTTCTCTTTATCCTTCTGCAAGGCAACATGCAGTTTAGCAGTAACGAGCCGGCTCCACTGTCTTTGTAGCGTTCCTCCTTCTCATCTTGCCTCATCAATTATCTGAGCCATCATCTTTGCAATGGTGCCCCTATCAGGAAGTTTTCCCAGGTCATTGCTGGTGATAATCTTCAGCAATTCAAGGCTCACCTAATGCCAGGAGTTATCTATGCCGTGCATCCTCCTAACGGTGGTGTCCTCTTTACACAACTGGCAGTGAGTGAGTTAGCCAGTCCTAAATTTTCTCAGATCATTCAATCAAACTTCAAGGTGGGATTTGAGAGATTGGGGAAAATTTCTGTGAAGAAAATGAGATAATTCCTGGGAGAGGCAAAGAGATCCTAGAGCATACGGTTCAGGTCTGCCTCTTATGCAGCAGGGAAGGAAGGAAGAAGAGTTGAATAGGAAGAATCTCGTCAGGTGGCACTGCAGTTCCAAGAAAATTTGACCAAGCCTATGGGGAGTCCTCAAATCAATCTGACTTCCCATCAGAAAAGTCCCACATCTCTCAGGAGTGAGCTTGACCTAACAACTCTGCTGTGTGTGGTTATAGGCTGGGAGAGGCTTAGACGAAGCAAGGCCTCCAGGAGTGCAATGGATGGCTCTGAGCACAGCAGCTGGGGCCATCTGTCAATTATATCCTGCAAAGCAGGGGATCCTAGAACATTTCCATTATCATCACCATCCTAGACCTTTGCCTCACAATATGCATAGGGGTGCTTGGCTGGCTTGGTCAGTTAATTATCTGACTTTGTCTCAGGTCATGATCTCACAGCTTGTGAGTTTGAGCCCCATGTCAGGCTCTGCACTGACAGTGCAGAGACTGCTTGGGATTCTCTCTCTCCCTCTCTATGGCTCTCCCCTGCTCTCTCTTTCTCTAAATAAATAAATAAACTTTAAAATAAATAAATAAAGATATGCACAAAAATTGACTCCAAAAATGGATAGAGAAGTGAGTCAAAAGGGGGAAAAGTGATGTTAATACAAAAAAAGGAGATTGTCTTTGTGAGTCAGGATAATAAATAGATTGTTAAAGTAAAGCATAGAGAGTATTAACTATAAGGCAAAAATTAATAAATACAATTGTTCACTGCTTCTGTTAAGTATACGATACAATGGGATATAATGGGTAAAATATTTAAGATGTATAAACTGAAAAGATACTAGAATATACAAAATAGTCCTACAGTTCAACAAAAAAAGAACAATCTCAGAAGCAATATGAGGAAGGATATGTAAAAGCAATTTACAGAAAAGAAAACCAAAAAGTTAATAAGCATGTAAGACAAATGTTCAAGTAACTAGTACTGAGAGAAACACAATTAAAATAAAGTAAATCATCACTGTACACCAAACAGACAAGTGGAATAATAACAGGTGTAGGCAAGGATGTGAACTTGGATTGCTGGTATTCACCACCAATTTTAATTAAATTACGTATACATGTCTGACGACTCTCAAATTCTGATATTTCACACCATGCATAAATTCACTTTTAAATTTTATCCGGTACATTTTCTTCAGATTAGATCCGTTGGAAAAGTTTTAGTTTTTCATATAATTTCAAGTGCAAACCAAAAATCAAGAACACAAGAATTTTTCATTTGATAAGATTTCAGCTAAGAGAATAGGAAAATTATGGCAGAAGGAAACAACAACAACATGTTATTAAGTAATGCTGCCCATCCTCACAGTCTGCAGAATCAATGACCTATCTCTACTTAATTGTCAAAGGGAGGAGAGTTTTTCTCCATTTGAATAAATTGCCAGAGATTGTTAGATAAGCAGTCATGGATTACTCTAGCATCTATGCAAAATAACCAACATTGATTTCATCTCTGAGAGTAATAGTCAATAGGAAAAGAAAAGTTTTATGTATTAATCTTCTGGTTTAAACAGATTCTCATATTTATAACTCATATTTGCACCTAACTTCACTAGCTGGTAACTTTGATTGAAATGTTAGCACATTCTCACAATATGATAGCTGTGCTATAATATTCCTGGATCACTATCCAACCCATGCCCTTACTTCAGCATGTCCTGCTCCATGCAGGACAAATAGTCTCCTCTTGGAGGAGGACTACCTCTCAGGAGTTACAGAGATGCTGAGTAATTGGAGTTCAGGTATCCCCTGCTCACATCAATCAGAACTGCTTCACAGTGATTTGTTTCTCATATTAGCTTCAGCATAAAATTCATTTAAAATAAATGGTTCCACTGCTTTATCCCCACCCATCCCAAATAACTGTTGGAATTCATTGTTGTAGGAAGATATTTGTTAGATTTTGTGACCCCCACAGGAAGAGAGGTGGGGTGTAGATCCTTGTGTAATTGAGAGGAAGATTTTAAAGAATAAGTGCAGGTCCTGACAATTCAGTTGATGTGGGATAAAAATCAGGAATGGATGGAAAGGAATCAGAGTTCAATACATTGTTTGGTTATATCAAGTTTAGATTTCCAAAACAGATTTCGCACTATTCCACAAGATAGAAACTTAATGCAGAAGAACTGTAACAAATATTTAGAAATTTGTGGGTCAAATGCATACAGGTGTTATTTGAATCTGTGGCAATGTATTAAAAAACATAAGTGAAAAGCTTCATGATATTGAATTTGGCAATGATTTCTTAGATGTTACACTAAAAAAAATAAGCAACAAAAGAAAAAACCGACAAACTGGACTACATCACAATTTAAAAATTTTGTACATCAGAGGATGCTATCAACAGAGTGAAAAGGCAACCCATGAAATGAAATACTTCTAATATTTGCAAAAATATTTGCAAATCATATATCTAGTAAGGGATTAATATCCAGAATGTATACAGAACTTCTACAACTCAACAGCTAAAAAATTAACAACCAAATTTTAAAAGGGGCAAAATTCTTGAATAGTTATTTCCCCAAAGAAGATATACAAATGGTAATATGTACATGATAAAACTCTCTGCATCACTAATTATAGATAAATGCAAATCAAAACCTCAATGAGATACCACTTCACATAATAATGGGTAGTAGGATAGGAAAAACAAACAGAAAATAAGCGTTGGTAAAGATATACACTAACTGTGTGTTACTGGTGAGAATGTAAAACAGCAAAACTGCCATGGAAAATGGTATGGCAATATCTTAGTCGATTCTGACTGCTATAACAAAATTACCATGAACGAGCTGACTTAAACAACAAGCATTTATTTGTCACAGTTTCAGAATCTGAGAAATCCAAGATCAATGTGCTAGCAGATTCATATCTGGTGAAAGCAGGCTTCCTGTTTTAACTTTTCACTGTGTTCTCTCACCTGGTAGAAGAGGCAAGAGAGCTCTATGGGGTCTCTTTTAGTAGGGTATGCATCCCATCCATGAGGGTTCTAGTCTAATGACCTAACCAAAGGCTCTGCTTCCTAAAACCATCACATTGGGGGTTAGGATTTCAGCATAGAAATGTTAAGGAGACACATTCAGTCCCTAACAGATGATTTCTCAAAAAATTAAACACAGAGTTACCATATGAAATGACAATTCTACTTCTGGGTATCTTTCCAGAAGGGGTGAAAGCAGATATTTGTACATCCATATTCATAGCAGCATTATTCTCAACAGCCAAAGGCAGAAGCAACTCAAGAGTCCATTGATAGATGAATGGATAAACCAAAAGTGGTATATACGTACGATGGAATATTATTCTATGCTAAAAAAAAAAAAAAGAAAATTCTGACACATGCTACCACATAGATGAATTTTGAGAACATTATGCTAAGTGAAATAATCCAGTTGTTAAAAGACATACTGAATGAGTACACTCATATGAGGTTTATAAAGTACATAGGGTAGTCAAATTAATAGAAATAAAAAGTAGAATGGTGGTTTCCAGGAACCAGGGAAGGGGGAAATAGGAAGTCAGTATGTTAAGAGGCACAGTGTTTCAGTTTTAAAAGAAAAAATTCTAAAGATGGATAATGGTGGCTGTTGCATACATTGTGAATGTACTTAATGCCAAAGAACTGAACACTTACAAGTGGCTAAAATGATTTGTTCTAGTTTTGTGAAATATGCTGTTGACATTTTGATAGGGATTGCCTTAAACCAATAGATTACTTTGTGTAGTACACACATTTTAACAATATTTGTTCTTCCGATCCATTAGCATGGAAGGTCTTTCCATTTCTTTGCATCATCGTCAATTTCTTTCATCAATGTCTTAAAGCTTTCAAAGTACAGATCTTTTTACCTCTTTGGTGGTTTATTCCTAGGTATTTTATTGTTTTTGTTTCAGTTATAAATGGGATTGATTTCTTAATTTCTCTTTCTGCTGCTTCATTATTAGCAACAGATTTCCGTACATTCATTTTGTATCCTGCAACCTTACTGAATTATTTTACTGGTTCTAGCAGTTTTTTGTGGCATCTTTAGGGTTTTCTATATATAATACCATGTCATCTGCAAATGGTGAAAATTGTTCTTCTTCTTTACTAATGTGGAAGCATTTTATTCCTTTCTCTTATCTGATTGCTGTGACTAGGACTTCCAGTACTATGTTGAATAGAAGTGGGAAGAGTAGACATCCTTGTCTTATTCCTGACATTAGCAGAAAAGCTCTCAGTTTTTCCCCATTGAGGAAGATGTTAGCTGTGGGTTTTTCATATGAGGACTTTACTATGTTTAGGTAGGTTCCCTTTAAACCTACTTTGTTGAAAGTTTTTATCATGAATGGATGTTGTACTTTGTCAAATGCTTTTTCTGCATCTATTGAAGTGATTATATGGTTTTTATCCTTTCTCTTATTGATGTGATGCGTCACATTGATTGATTTGTGAATATTGAACTACTCTTGAATCCCAGAAATAAAATCCCACTTGGTTATGATGAATGAATTTTTTTAATGTATTGTTGGACTCAGTTTGCTAATATTTTGTTGAGGATTTTTGCATCTATGTTCATGAGAGATATTGGCCTGTAGTTCTTTTTCAGTTGTGTCCTTATCTGGTTTTGGAATTGGGGTAATGCTAGCCTCATAGAAGGAATTTGGAAGTTTTCTGCCATCTTCTATTTTTGTGTGAAATGTGTATTTTATCACAACAAAGACCAGGAGAGAGACAGCAAAAGAGGGAACACAGAACAGAGAAGACAATGTGTCGAGACTGAGGCAGAAACTGGAGTTTCCAGATACAGGCTAAGGAACTCCTGGAGCTACCAGAACTAGAAGAGGTAAGGAGCAATTCTCTCTAGAGCCTTTGGAGGGAGTGTGGTTCTACTGACACCTTAATTTCTGACTTCTGGTCTCTAGAACTGTGAAAGAATAAATTACTGTATTTTAAGCCACCAGATTTGTGGTAATTTGTTGCAGCAACTTCAAAAACCCAAAACAGTGATGTAGGGAGCAAGGCCATCTGCTAAAATTGAGAATGGAAGCATCAGTGAAGGGGTTTGAGGAAAAATAGAGGTAAGAAATTGTCCAGAAGTGTAGGAAAGTGAATGGCTTGTAAAATGACTCCCTCCAGCATCAGGAGCACACTTTAGGATCATGCACAAGAATTTAAAACTAGATCAGTTTGTGTTTCTCTGGTTGGCCTGTTTATCTGCACAAGAGAACAGTTAAAGAATCATGGAAACTTGGGTTTATCCAAGATTATCTTTTCATCAAGATAGCACAAAGTGCAAACAGAGTAAAGGAGTTGATGATGTATGCAAAGAAATGATTTCAATGATTATCTTTTTTTTAACTTCTCTAATCTCCAAGTACCGAAAATATATCCTGGGGCATTGTAGGAATGGAGAAAATACCTATTGAATGAATTACTGAATGTCATGATGTTTAACACACTAAGCTTCTCTGAAATAACCACAACACATAGAGGCTGAGCTCCTAGGTGCAATGACTCCTAAACTATTGGGTGTTTTCCTCCTGATCATTCTCTACATGACAACCCTTGTTTGTCAGTTGGCATCAGTTTTGCAATTTCTTCTTAGCAGAAAGAAAACTTCTTAGCAGTTGAAGAAAAATATTCACTCACAGAAGTTATATTCCTATTGCCTCATGAATAATCCTTATGCACTATAAGGTTTTTATCATTTACTACCACAATAGAAGACAATAGCAAAGCAGTGGCATGGCAATTTAAGTTACACTGACAAACTTTGTTTAGTACTTAGAGTACTTTTGTGACAAATTGCAACCTAAAATTTTTTTTTAATGTTTATTTATTTTGAGAGAGACAGTTCAAGTCAGGAAGGGGAGAGTGAGAGGAGGAAGAGAATCCCAAGCAGGCTCTGCACTGACAGCACAGAGCCCAATGTGGGGATTGAACTCACAAAACTGTGAGATCATGAACTGAGTTGAGGTCAAGAGTCAAACTCTTAACTAGCCAGGCACCCCTCCAACTTTAACAGTAATGGTTTGGACATGAATGACTGACTGTATACAATCTTTTGATATAGTCAATTATTGAGATCTACTTATGTAGATGCCTAAAATGAAACAAAAGATAATTTCATCCATACAAAAATGTGATTATTGACAATCCTAACAGTTTACATCTTCTTTCCTGTCACATTAGAGGAATTAGGCTTGGATGTAAAAGATAGAGCAGAATAGTGGCCAAGGACAGCTACCTCTTACTCCAGCTTCTGTAATCAGCTAGTGATGGGAAAATAATAAAACTATTTTTAAGGGCCAGATTTGTATCAAGTGTCATTCATAAAGTAGATCTAACTGATAAAGGTCAGGGCCTTTTAGAGTCAGAGATACCTGAGAGGGGAAATGCCATCTTTACCACTTTCAGATGTGAGATTAGGCAAATTATTTAACATGTATGAGTTCCAGTTTCTATTTCTGTAAAATGGGGTTAATTTTTATCCCAAAGATTTGTTATGAAGTATTAAGCACTGATTGTAATGCCTGGCCCTTGATAAATACTGTTTATTTATAATTATTAAGTCTCATTAAATTGTTTTTCTATATTGATTATATATTTGTATTGAGGTATAATTTACATTCAGTAAAATTCATCCTTTTTAGTGACTAATTCTATGAACTTTGACAAATAAGTTCTTTGAACTTATAACCACCACCACAAAACATAAAGCATTTTCCCCCACCTCCTAAACTTCCTTTTTGTGAATGCTTCCCTGTCACTACCAGGTGCTGGAAACTCTGATTTTATCTTTAGAAGCTGGGCATTTTCTAGAACAGCCTATGAACGGAATCACACAACATGTCGTCTTTTGAGTCTGGATTCTTTTACTCAACACAATGTCCTTGAGGTAACCTCATTTAATTTGCACATATATTATCAATCTCAGAGTAGGAAAATTACATTCAGAAAGTTAAACGACTTACTCAAAGCTGTAGTTCGTGAGACAGAAATTTGGTCCTCGCTTTATTTGTTTCAAGCTGTGTACTCCTTGTTTGCTTCTTGTTTGCTTTGCCATATTGTCTTCTGTTAGCCTACAGCTTAGTGAACTCCCACTACCAATTATGGAATTTATCTTCATATTCAGCCATTATTCCTCCACCTTCTCATAAACAAAGACCTGGAAAGCTGAGGAGTCAGATGAGGAGTCAGGGCCAAAAGAGGAGTTCTGAGCGAACGGCTTGCCAGGTTCTGCTGTGCTGACATTCAGAGACGTCACCATTTTATCTTAACACAGTTCACCGTTCAGTTTTTAAGTGTATATAGCACACAGTATGGGGAGCATTTTACATGTACTCTCTCATTTAATTTCTACAATAGTCTGCGAAGCTGTTGTTAATTCTGTGCACAGATGAGGAAGCTAAGATGCAGAACGGTCAAGCAGCAGCTGTGTTAGGGAAGCCTGGATTTACAGGCAGCCCTCCAGTGTCTGGGCTTTGTTTACCAGGCTCTCTGCCACACAATATAGGAAGCTGACATTTATTACTAGACTCTGTGCTTGGCAGTTTTATATACACCATGTCATTTTAATTCTGATGAAAGCCCTGCACATAAATAGTATCAGCTCATTCCATATAGGAGGAAATTGATGCTCAAAAGGTTAAAGTAGTCTGTCCAAGGTCACATAACCACCAAGGAGTAAGAATTCCATTCTAGGGGTGCCTGGGTGGCTTAGTCCTTCAAGTGCCCAACTTCAATTCAGGTCATGATCTCACCATTCATAAGTTTGAGCCCCACATCAGGCTCTGCGCTGATAGCACAGAGCCTGCCTCAGATTCTCTGTCTCTCTCTCTCTGCACACCCCTCCCCCAAATAAACAAATATTCATTTAAAAAGTTAAAAAAAAAACAGATTTCCATTCTAAGTCCATGCCACTGTTGACTATTCCATGGAGCACTATGTCAGAGAAAAAGCAGGGAAAAGATGGAAAGGAAGAATGTAACTATGTGTGCTCCTTGTATAGTTCAGTAGAATGAGCTTCACAAAGTGTTTCTCTGTTAAACAGTAAGAAAATATATGCAAATAAACTAAGATCTTAATATTAAAAGTTAATATTTATATAGTGCTTCCATTGCACAAGGTATTATTGTAAGTATTTTATATATGTTGACATATTTATATTTAAAAAAACCCTTACAAGGTAGTCACTAGTATTACCTCTATTTTATAGATAGAAACTGCTAAGATTTGAACCCTGCTTCTGATTCTTGAGTCTATGCACTTAAAGCATTCTACAGTACTAATATTCTTTTGAATGGTACTTTCCCTAAGTGTTAGAAGCAGTGATCACTAAATTTTCATTTAAAGTAGTGTTTCCCTTTAAATGAGTATCATTTGGTTGTAAGATTATACTCAAAGCTAAACACTAAGAATATTCATACTGCATGTAGCTGTTAAAAAAGATAAGGTAAATTTATTTCTCTCAACATAGAATATTAAGGGAAGAAAAACCAAAGTGCACAAGGATGTATATAATATGATACTGTTTAATCAACATTCATATATGTTTTTCTATGGGTATATCTGTGTGTATCTGTTTGTGTGTAAATGCTTATTATGCTTTATAAGAAGATGGATCTTAATAACATTGATTGCTTCTGAGGAGAGGGAAAGGAGCCATGATCACAATGTGATCAAAGAGCTTCAGCTTAATTTCTGACGTTTCAGTATTCACAAAAAGCAGGTAGGTATTCATGTCTGATTAAAAGTTTATTTAAAATATTGTTTACTGATCTTTTTTGTTTTCTTCATTCTGATAAATGTGTCTCTCTTACTCTCTCTATCTATATATATATAGAGAAAACATATTTGTAATTCATATTACATAAATAAAAATTAAAGCATGTGCATATATTACATTAAGTCATTTTAGGGAAAAAATCTGGTTTGATATGAATTTATTATGTACTCTCAGAGGTAGGTATTTTTTAAAAGAAAAACAATTATTTATTAAATTCACTATACCCCCTCATACATGGAGATAGCTGTTAAAAAATTAAACACTATTTCTTAAATTATATTATGAATCTAGGTTTTAAGGATACTTGATTGTTTTTATAAAGAGCTTTTATGCGAAGGTTTCCTTAAGGTATTTGTATACCTACCAATAATCTTCTTTAAATTCTTAATCCTTGCTCATTCCTAAGGTACTTCTCATTCAAATCCTCTCAACCAGTTTCTCTTCCTTTAACAAAATTAGTCAATACCAAAAGAAAATATGTTGCTTTCTTGTTGGGACTATGCTATCTCTGGGGCTGTTTTCTTCAAGCACTCCTATGGGTTGAGGCTTCTCTGTTCAGACTTGTCTAACTAGTTTCATTTCAACTATTTGTAATTTGTTTTAATTTCTTCCAGCCGTAGACCTCTAATACATCTAGAGATGACATGCAGTTGATTAGAAAGTCAAGTTCAGTGGGTGCAGACCTTCAAGACCATATTCTTCCTCCTGCAGATGATGTATCGGTAAGTTTAGTTTTGTTTAGCAAATGACTTATTTGCTTTACCGTCTGTCAGTATCTAGATTCCCTGAATGTCAGAGCACTGCCTGTAAGATGTTCTCAGTGAGTTCAATCTGCATGGATTTATGAGATTTCTGGAACTATTATAACAGCTGGATTAATTAATCTTGATAGTTGAAATCAATATTTTATATTAAAAATCATTCTTAGCATTATTTCATGTTGCGAGTTTCAATGGTTGGGATTTTAGAAGTTAATGAAAAACTGTATTACATTATGTTCTGATTGAATCTGGTTTGGGGAGGTGAGGAAGGTGTTCCTTTGTTTTAAGGAAAGCTCCCTTTAAGCAATCTGACTAAAGTTACCTACTATAGCATTTTCTGCTTTGTTGCATTTCCTTATACCTTATAGTCAGTCCTGGGAATTAATATGGATTGGGAGGTTCATAGTTGCAGAGACACATGTCTTCATAGAAATCCTAGGAATTCTGTGTGAAGAAGGGAGAGAGGAGACCCAAACCTGTCTATTCCCTAAAACTCCCCTATTAAATACTAAAACAAAAACAAATAACAAAAACTCTGAATTATTTCATTTTGTTTTACAAAAGAGCAAAAGGAGAGGAAAATATAAAATTCCTTGGAATAACTTCATATGGATTTAAAGCAGTGATTGTAAACATCCATGATGACAATAATACTTCACCATTGCTTCAATTTATGCCATTTTCAAATCATTTTTACATGTCATTTCATTTAATGGGACACCCTTGTGAGATCAGAATAGGTTTTGTCAACTCCCATTTTAAAGTGAGGAATCTGAGGGGAACAGAAGTTAAGTGGTTTCTTTGGATCTATGGAGCTGTATGATGATGGAGTATAAGAGCTGCCGTCCACAACCTGTAAGTCCAATATTCCCACACTCTCACAGCCTGTCTAGGTGGCAAGGATTTTACTTGGAAATTTCAGAGATGGGATCAGCCATTAAGGAAATCAGGAAATTTAAGAGATCAGCCACTAAGTTAGTGCACTCCATGGGGCTTCCTTCCCCACTAATAAAATATATATCTGTACCAGTCCTGTAGCGAATTGCTAAAGGGTCACTGAGATCCTTAGATAGGGTCTACAAAGCTTCACACATGAGCAGCACTCCATAAATATTTGTTGAGAAAATGAATGAGTACACAAATGTAAATGTCTAGCATAATATTTTGCTTATTCACTAAAATTCATTGAATTTGAAAATGCATATTTCATATTTATGGAAGTCATGATATTTTATATTTTATTTTTTTAACATTTATTTATTATTGAGAAACAGAGAGGGACAGAGGATGAGCAGGGGAGGGGCAGAAAGAAGAGGAGACACAGAATCTGAAGCAGGCTCCAGGCTCTGAGCTGTCAGCACAGAGCCCGATGTGGGGCTCAAACCCACAAACCATGAGATCATGACCTGAGCCGAAGTCAGACGCTTAACTGACTGAGCCACCCAGGCGTCCTGGAAGTCATGATATTTTAAGGCAGTAGTTCCAAACTTTCATATTGCACACTCCCAAAATTATTCTTTTAAAAATATCATGATTATAGATAGCAAAAGTCCTCTTTTCTTATGAATATTTGTGTGTTTACAGAAATGTTTTTGGTTTAAGGGGAAAATTTTTAGGAGTAATATTGAGGGTCAGTGCTATTGTTCCGGATATCCATGACATTTGGTAAAGAAAAGAGAGGGTGGGAAAGTGAATATGTATGGTTTCTTTACGGTAACTTCATGCAACACTCATCCAAGACTTGGAAGATTCTCAGGAGATGGCAGGTGACACTAATAGGCAAGCTTAAGGATTAAAGAAAAGCAAATGCTTAATAATTACTATGACACCCTCTGTTTCACCTACAGTATTTCTATAATATGTTTTATAGCCATGCTCACGATTCCCTATTAACAAGAAATATAATGTGGACACCCTCTTAAAATATATTTGATTCATATCTTTGCTGTTTCTCCTATATTGAACCTTGGCTACTTCTCTGTTTCATGACCACCTTCTCTGCATTTCAGAGATAGTGCTTAGTGCTCGGATTTTGCTGTGAGTACGCATTTGCATTTGCCTTTAGCAGTATCCATACCTCTACTCCTTCCTATAAATTTATTAACTGGGTGATTCATTCCCTTAAGAATGTCAATTATTTCTTGTATAAAAGATAAAATACCAAATGACTCATCTAAGGTTACTGTCCTGTTCCCAGAAATCTGGCATTGTTCTTCTCTTACAGCTCATTATTTTCAATATTACTTATTAATAAATGTAAAAATTAGGTTCCTCCTCTTCATTATCATCCTTTAAAAATTTTTTAAATGCTTATTTATTTTTGAGAGAGACAGAGAGGGAGAGACAGAGAGAGAGAAAAAGAGAGGAAGGTGCAGAGTGAGAGAGAGACACAGAATCTGAAGCAGGCTCCAGGCTCTGAGCTGTCAGAACAGAACCCAACGTGGGGCTCGAACTCTCACAAACTACAAGATCATGACCTGAGCCAAAGACGTTTAACTGACTGTGCCAGGTGTCCCTTCATTATCATCCATTAGAGAAAAAGATAGTCCTGGACAAATCTTTATAAATATTGATGATTTAAAGTTTAATTTCATTTTGAATACTCATGTAAATCAACTTGTTAATTTGCCAACTTTACTCTCTAATTTATTCAAAAACTATATCTTCAGAATTAAAACCAAGATAACAAACTAAAACATTCATGTTACTTACTGATCACTAAATTGTGTGTAAATTAGCAACTAAATTTTACTTTTTCATTAGTTTTCAACAACTCATAGTGCCATATGCATACTATATCATATTAGTTAACTTATTCTCACAATCCTATGATTAGATGTCGTTATTATCTCCACTGTATAGATGAAAAGTTAACTGACCCTACATTATAGGCCAAGAGAGCCAGAATCTGAGCTTAACTACTAGGATATCCTGCTTTTCCTTCTTTTTGATAAGTTTCAAGAGAAAATAACTTTGTTTTTTCATATAAAAACTGAGTAAGAGGGGTGCCTGGGTGGCTCAGTTAAGTTTCCGACTTCAGCTCAGGTCATGATCTCATGGTTTGTGGGTTCGAGCCCCACGTTAGCCTCTGTGCTGACAGCTCAGAGCATGGGACTTGCTTCAGTTTCTCTATATCCTCCTTTCTCTGTCTCTCCCCCACTTGCACTCTATCTCTCTCTCTCAAAAATAAATAAACATTAAAAAAACTTTTAAAAAAACTAAGAAATTCTTAGTGCTAAAAATGATTCACTGAGTTGGGTTTTTTCTATAGTCAATAAACTGAAATATGTATTCATATCATCGAAATTTAAAGGCTAGTATCTTCTTTGTTTTACTTTCCTACTTTTCCACTTATGTGGCATATAGGGAATAATTTACTTATGGATAAAAATAGGCATTCTGGCAGATATGTACATAAAGGAAACCAAGATGTTAAGAATTTATAATCAGATAAGTATATGAATCCTTACTGGCTGGTAGTTTATTTGTAATTATTATAATATCTGCTATTTACTATCTATTTTCAAAATGTGAATCATTTTGCATACATTATCTCATTCATTATCTATAATCCTCATACAAGTTAACTATTATCACCCTATTTTAAAGAAAAGGAAAGTTACCCAAGATCTTAGTGACTTTAAACTCAAGCTGTACACACCATCCTATATCCCCAGTACATTCACAGCTGGGCCTGTGAAACATCTTGGGCAATGACAAGAAATTGACCCAGTGGGGATATGGAAATAAGATAAGCAACATTGGAATAATATACTATTAAAGGCTTTCACATTCATGATCACAGTGGTCTGATTACAAATGGGACAGACAGCCTTGAAGTCAGACAGTTAAGGACTTCCTTTCCCTTAGCTCTGGTACCTGTGTTGTTTGCCTTCTGATCTTTACTTTCCTCATTAGTGAGTCTGTGATAAGATAAGAAAGCCTACTCCACAAAGCTGTGTCAAGAATTATATGACATACCTCACATGAAAATTCCTGACCCAGGGTAGGAATTTGATATGTGCTAGAGTCCTTCATTTACTCACTCTATTGCCTCATGTCTCTGGATAGTATTTATTAACACCACTTTACAAGTGGGAAAACCGAAATTCAGAGAAGTTTCATAAACCTCTCAAGATACATGTCAAAAATTAAATGCAAGGACCGAAGCCAAAGTCTTGTGATACTAAAAGGGAGAGGATGGCTGCAGAGGATTTGTCTGGGCAGGTGAAGACTTAAAGGAAAATTTTTAAATCTTTATCTCAGAAAAACTCCCTGTGTTTTGCTTTACTAAACTACTAAACTCCTTTCCTATATCACTACCACACTCACAACACTTCTGATACCAGCTGTGTGGGTTTTTGTCCAAGTGAAATTCCAAGCTTGTAACCATCCTGAAGCTATGTAGGAGCCCACCCAGTTACCCCATTGGAACAAAGGACATTGCTATCACCCAAGAAATTCCAAGGGATCTAAGAGCTCTGTGTCAGGAACCAAGGTTAAAGATCAAACAGAACAAATGATTATCCTGGTGCTCATATCACTTAGGAAATTCCAAAGGATTTAGGAACTCTATGCCAAGAATTGGGACTAAAAATCAATATATTTTTTCTTTTATATCAAAATTTTTAATACTCATTTTTGTTATCTTAATGGAAATTTATTTGTGCAATTTTAAATATTTATAGAAAAGAAGTTTATACTACTTTGTTATTTTCAATCACATGACACAGAGTGAAACAAAAACATTATGGGTTGTACATGAGCTACACAAGGGTAGAATCCATGTCTTATTCACCCATGCTTTTCTAAGCCCTGCACGATGCCTTAAAACAAAATAGAGGCTCAATAAAATAATGTGAAAAAAGAAAGATGGATGGATAGATGGACAGAAGGACAGATAGTTGAATAGACAGACAAACAAAAGGACAAAAGAGGAATAACACAGTAATAACTGATCAATTCTTAGAAGTAGTTTCTTAGGACATATTTATGGTATACAATGCTCTCACCAAGGCATCTGAATACAATTTATTTTTCACACATGCATAGCAGCCAGCCTAGATCTTCACCTCTAACCTGCTAACACATTTTACAAACTTTAACAGGTGGGACTGCATCTTGTGCCAAAAACATGTCAGGACTGTACCAAGCACACACACATAACACACACAAACACCCATGCGCACACACCACATAACGTTTGGTGCTATCTTTTCTAGTAAAGCATAATATTCCATAACAAGTTTCTGTTTTGTTAATCAATCCCTTATTCCCACTTTAATATTGTACTTATAAAATAGCATCTCTGTTTTATTGTCACTCTTGGCCACAGTGGAACACATTTTTTAATTAATACTGCATTAAACATTTGTGGCATATTTTCTAATACCCCTCCTATCTAAGCTCTTTCCTGCAGGGCCATTCCAAGATGATCCTAAAATCTAAAATGCTACTGGTCTCAAAATTACCTATGCATACAATTCTCATAGTAAAATGCCCATTGTCTCAGCATGGCTGATTTCTATCCAGTGTGTAATAATAATAATAATAATAATAATAATAATAGTGATGGTAATTCACATTTATATAGTATTTACTATGGGCTGGTCACTTTACATGAATTAATATACTTACTGCTTTATAAATCCAATGAGGTAGGTGTTAATTTCATTTCCATTTTACAAATGGGAAGACTACAACACAAAAAGGTCAAATACTTTGCTTCAAATGGCAAGACTAGGATGTGAACTCAGGTAATCTGGCTCCAGAAGTGAGTTTCTTATCATTAATGCTATACCATTTCCAATGAGAAGTTAGTTCAATGATAGTGCATTAATTTAAACTAACATGTGACTGCGCTTTACCCCTTGAACCCGAAGTCCAAGTTCAAAACTATTTAAGAAAGGCTTTGCAGCTATAAGCTAGGACCATGAACCTTCATTTTGCCTATATCTGAAGATGCAAGAGAGTTCAATGCCTAACCTCTCAGAATATGGCCAAGGAAAGCCCTCTTACTAAATCAAGACAGGAAGATCTAGAAGGGACAAGAATCTGAAATTAATTTCACTCATTAGGGTTCGGTAGTTGCTAGAGAAAAGACAGAGCTAAAAGACGTTAGACTGAATCCAGTTTAGCAAGCCAGACAGGATTAAGCAGTGAGTGACTGTGCAGGGAAGTGGCAGGAGGTGGGAGTTTCCCTCCACGGGGATGAAGTATCCATGGGGAACCCAGGAAAGGTGTTCTCAATCCCCTTTAGTGTATGCTCTCCTTTTCCAGCCTTAAAATTCTTAGCCATGCTCATTTTTTGCCAGTGTGCCCAATTTCCATCCCTGGGACCAGAGTGAAGACATTTCCTTAGATAGGTGAAGAAGTAGTTTTCTCTTTTCTGGGATCTAATTTTCCTTCCCTGCCACCCCTGAATTCAGTTCAGCTTGAATAATTTCAACATTTTCCAGAGAAAATTTTCTTTGCTCTGGACTCACAGTGGTGTTTTATTCAATTTTGCTCCTCTCCCCATTGTCCCTCCCATATCTGGGAGTTAAACACAGAAGGAAATATCAAAAGTTTTCTTCATTTCTTTTTTTTTTAACCTCCAGACAAGCATTCCATGGAGCATCACAGTGGCATAAATATATCTAGAGCTACATTCTCAAACTTGTGTTCTGTAGAATATTAGAATTTCACAGGGTATCAGTAGATATGATGGGGTTTTTTTAAAACATATATTTGAGGAGCACCTAGGTGGCTCAGTCGGTTGAGTGGCCGACTTCATCTCAGGTCATGGTATCCTGGTTTGTGAGTTCAAGCTCCACATCAGACTCACTGCTCTCAGCCTGTCAGCTCAGAGCCCACTTAGGATCCTCTGTCCCCCTCTCTCTGCCCTTCTCCCACTTGTACTATCTCAAAATAAACAAACACTGAAAAATAAATAAATAAATAAATGTAATTTGAAAAACATTTCAGTTAAATCTGATAAATAGTATTGAAGATTCTGCTAAAAGTCAGAAAATGTATGAGGCACTGGCATTGTATTAGTGAACAGAATATATATACAAAACTAAGACAGAAATATTGTTCATATTTACCTCCATTTAAAACCAGATTCTGAGACTTCTAGAAGTGAGGATGCTCTATAATTTTATTTAACCCACTTTTCCAAACCTATCTGAATATGGGAAACCCCCTTTCCCCCACCACCTGGGAACATTTTTGGAGAAATGCCTCAATGCTGCATATGACTTTCTCTACTATCTTCAATATTTTACACACTTTGGGGTAAGAGGATATTTATACACATAACATTTCCAGAAATAAAATATATGGAGAACTTGTAGCAGTATGAAAAAAGTGTCAAATTAGATAAAAGCCTTCAAAGTTTACAGACAACCCCAAATATTGTTATCATTCTATCAGCCCTACCTCCCCTATGCCTCCTCCAGATGACTTCTGCCACTTTTATAGGAGATTCTATGGGAAGGGAGAGAAAGGAATTCTAACTTTTTGAGAATTCATCAAAGTGTAAAGCCAATAAAAGGAAGATGTGAAAGCAAAATAAATTTCAGACTTAACCACAATGAGGGTGGGTGGTCTCTCTGCTCGATCCTCTACTTTCACTTCCTAAAACTCTTCATTTGCCTTTCACACTGCTTGAAAATACTACACATTATTCATTTGAGTTCATAGGAAGCCTGTTCCAAAAAAACAAACAAACAAACAAACAAAAAAAAACCCCAAAAAAACCATATGAATCACTCTCAGAAAGAAGTTTGATGTGACAAAGAAAAATGGGCTTTTGAGTCACAGGAGCCAAAGTTAGGTTCCAGTTCTGCATACTGTCTTCATAAACAGAGCAAGTTAGTTACTTGTAAAGCGATGATACATAGTTCTACTGAGAAGCATGTTTGGAGGATAAAGTGTGACAATATACCAACAGCTCATACTAAGTCAGCTACATAGTAGCTCTTGTTATCACTTTTAGTAGTAAATGATCATCCTTAAATAGCCACTGTAGAAGAGAGTATGGAGGTTCCTCAAAAAGTTAAAAATAGTTAAAAATAGAAGCATCCTATAATCCAATAATTCCACTCAGGGGTATTTACCCCCAAAATACAAAAACACTAAATTCAAAGGGATACATGCACCTCTATGTTTACTGCAGCATTATTTACAATAGACAAATTATGGAAGTGGCCTAAGTGTCAACTGATAGATGAATAGATAAAGAGGAGGCAGGGGTGCCTGAATGGCTCAGTCAGTTAAGCATCCAACTATTGATTTTGGCTCAGGTCATGATCTCACAGTTAGTGAGATCTAGCCCTATGTCAGGCTCCACACTGACAGCCCAGAGCTTGCTTAGGATTCTGACTCCCTCTCTCTCTGCCCCTCCCTTGCTCGCTCTCTCTCTCTCTCTCTCTCAAAATAAATAAATAATCTTGGGGTGCCTGGGTGGCTTAGTCGGTTAAGCGTCCGACTTTCGCTTAGGTCATGATCTCGCGGTTCGTGGGTTCGAGCCCCGCGTCGGGCTCTGTGCTGACTGCCAGCTCAGAGCCTGGAGCCTGTTTCAGTCTGTGACTCCCTCTCTCTCTGACCCTCCCCTGCTCACGCTGTCTCTCTCTCTCTCCTAGAAATAAATAAAACATTTAAAAAATAAATAAATAAATAATCTTTAAAAATAAAGAAAAGTCACACACATACACATACACACACACACACAGTGGAATATTATTCAGCCATAGAAAAGAATGAAATCTTAGCATTTGCAACAACAAGGATGAAGCTAGAGAGTATCATACTAAGCAAAATACCATACAATTTTATTCATATGTGAAATTTAGAAAACAAAAAAGGAAAAAGAGAGACAGACAGACAGACAAACCAGGAAACAGACTTTTAACTATGGAGAACAAACTGATGGTTACCAGAGGGGAGGTGGGTGGAAGATGGGTGAAACAGGTGAAGGGAATTGAGTACACATACTATGATTAAGTACTTAGTAATGTATGGAAGTGTTGAATTACTGTATTAGATGCCTGAAACTAATATACCACTATATGTTAATTATACTGGAATTAGGGGTGTCTGGATGGCTCAGTTGGTTAAGTGGCCAACTTCAGCTCTGGTCATAATTGCATGGTTCATGAGTCTGAGCCCTGCACTGGGCTCTGTGCTGACAGTTCGGAGCCTGTAGCCTGCTTTGGATTCTGTGTCTCCGTCTCTCTCTGGTCCTCCCTGCTCACTCTCTGTCTCTCAAAAAAATAAATAAATGTTAAAATTTTTTTTAAAATTATACTGGAATTAAAATAAAACACTTAATAAAAAATATTAAATTAAATTAAACAAAATAGTCCCAGAGTGCTCAGATATTCACAGGTCAGAATATATTAGTTCATCACAAATGTTGCCCTTCTGTAGCAAACATCTGACTTTAGTGGGATAAAGAGAATGGCGATTTTCATTGCCAGAAAGAGAATTTGGCACGTTGGCTCTAGAACCACTTTCCTCCAGTGATGATCACCATGCTAGGAAAAGAGCAGCAAAGTTTTCTGCACCAAATGCTGAATTTAGTGCACTTATCACCTTTTTTTCCAGTTACATTAGAAGTTTAGTAGACTAGTAGGTGGCCTGGGAAGTTAACCAATAATTTCTTTTAAAATCAGATAGTATATTTTAAACTTCAAGAAACTGTCATTATGAAGATTTATGGGAACATAACCTGTCAGCAAGTTGGCATTTGAATAATGATACCACATGCATTTACATTTGTATAATGATAACATGTATCTACAAGAAGGCAGAAGACTGATCCTGAAAATGGAAAGACTTAGAGCTTAGAGATAAAATGATAATGGGCATGTAGTTGACTGTAGAGTGAGCCTAAGTTGCTGCCTTCAGGGAAGGCCTTTCTAGAAAAAGGAAAATCCATGTGGATAAAGAGGTCAATGATGTCTTCTGCTGACTCAAAAGTCCTCAGCTTAGAGTTTGGTTACTGAAGAATATCCCAACTCAGATCATTAACAGTTCAAACTGCCCTATATATTCCTCAAGGTGTGTATTTTTCGGTGTGTATTTTTCAATCTACAAACTGCAGAAAGCAAAGTCACAGACTTATTCAAATTATCACATTTTCATCGACATCATTGGAAAAATGATGTCATGCATAAGCCCTTTTAAACACTGAATAATCAAATTTAGTGAAGGTTTCATGAATATGATCAATTGGATTTCATACATATTATAAATTGTGTTACTCTGAATTAAGTATCATCTGTGCTTGCCCCTTTTCTTAAAGGAATGCAGAATGCCGATTAGGTCTTAAACAGGGATTACTTTCAGCTTCCTTTCCATTTCAAGTTCCAAGAGGTTATTTTGTATTCTCCCAAATTTTCAATTGAATAAAATATCCCTTAGTCTTCTTCTAATTGTACATTCAATATAGAATTCCCTTTTAATGAAATAGTTCTCTACCACCACCACAAAAATTAGAAATTAAATATCACATGCTTTCTCTGAAGGCTATAGAGATTTCTGTCCATTTCCCTGAAAGTTTTATTTCCATCTATGATAAATTGTTTTAGATGACCTCTAAGATTCCCATCCCCCACTATACACATTCCTTCTCCCAGACATTCAAGTACTAATCTAGGTGCTACTATGAGGGAATTTTGCAGATATGTATATCTGCAAATTGATATAATTGAGGTCTCAAGTCAGTTGGCTTTAAGATGGGGAGATGGTCCTTAGTGGCTCTACTGTGATCAGGTGACATCTTTGAAAAGGACTGGGCTCTCCGTGGAGAGAGATTCAGGATGTGAGAGATTTGCTGGGAGGCTGATCCTTCACTGTTGGCTGTAGAGATGGAATGGGCCACATGTAAAGAATGTGGGTGGAATCTAGGAGCTGAGAGAGAGAGAGAGAGAGAGAGAGAGGCCTGTGATAGACAGCAAGAGAATAGGGACCCCAGTTCAACTTCAAAGAACTGAGCTATACCTCGAACCTAAGTGAGTTTAGAAAATGATCACAACTGTCAAATGAGATAGCTATCTAACCAACACCTTGATTTCAGCCTTGTGAGATCCTGAGCAGAAAACTCAGCCATGACGTGTACAGAAGTGTGAGCTAATAAGTTAGTATTGCTTTAAGCTGCTAACTTTGTGGTAATTTGCTACCCAGCAATAGAAAATTAATACATCAGTGTTTGTTTTATGGTGCAAGTGAAGCAGGAAAAAAATGCATGGGCCCCATGGTGCAGTGCATCTCTACTTGCAATCAGGCTAGATTCCCAAGGCTTTACTAAGCCTATTTCTTTCCAAATCTGAGGTGATATTATGCAAATAAGTAGCAGGACCTCTCCAGAATGGAAAGTCAATGATGCATATTGGCTTTCATGCATCTTTTGTTCATATTATTCATAAAAGTTGATGCTGACTTGACAGTGTATTCATACAGGATTAAATAGCTGTGACTTTAAACTATAGCTCCTACAGCTTTTGTAATGTAGCATTGTATACCTGTTATTCCCCAGCGGTTCTCTCAAAAGGAGAACCTAACAGCCCTATTTGTTGATCACCATTCCCCCTGCCCAGATGTTCACAGTTCTTTGTATGGGATTTGTAGATATGACTGCCACGGCACTGAAAGCAGTGGACCATTGGTTGTTGAACAAGTCCTTTGCTCAGAGTTCTACCATTCAGTCTATGACAGTGATGTAATCTTCCTGTCATCACTTTGTCCTATTCAGAGAAACTCTGCTGTGATGAGAAGACAGATTTGAAAGCCCTTAATGAGTGAATGAGTGAGTGAATAGATGAATATATAAATAAAGAATCAGTTTAAGAGAAGGCACTCGGTGGAGTGGAAGTCTGGCACTGCAGGAAAAAAAAATGGTGCCCTGGGGGTTAGAAGGCATGACTTTGAGATGACCGCTAGTTCTATTACATCAGAGGTCATTTAATCATCTCTGGGCCTCAGTGTTCTCACCTAGAAAATGTGTTACATTTTACCACATAGTTTCTAAGTTATTCTTAACTTCTGAATTTAGGTTTTAAGCCATTTAATAGGCTCAGCAATGTTACAATCCATAGAGCTGTTTGTTATTAAATTCTGGTGCCTTAGCTCTTGTCCATTGGAAGACATACTGCCTCTCTACAGCCAGCTGTCTAGATTCTTTTTAATCAGTCAATGTACACATTGTCAATATTTTCTATACCCAACAGAATTCAAGCCTCTCAAGCTCCACTAGATTTATTAGGTAAATGTATTGCTTATGCCAAAACTATTACCTTCTTAATTCTTTAGATCAATGTACTTTTATGCTCATATTTACATATAAGTGTGTCAATATTCAAAAACTTTCCTAGAAATCAACCAATATTTATTAAAATTACACTCAGTGCATGGGCTCCTGGTTGACTCAGTTGGTTAAGCATCTGCCTCTTGATTTCAGTTCAGGCCATGATCTCATGGTTTGTGAGATCAAGCCTTGCATCAGGCTCTATGCTGATAGTGTGGAGCCTGCTTGGGATTCTCTATTTTCTCTCTCATTCACACTCTCTGTATCTCTCAAAATAAATAAATAAACATAAAAAAACTTTTTTTAAACATAAAAAATTTTTTAATGAAATAAATAATATAAAAAATAAAATTGCACTCAGTGCAAAGCATTGTACTAAATCTTGTAAAGGAAAAATACATTCTGCCCCCAAAGAGTTTGGTTTATCAACACATACCCACCCAAAGCTAAGTTCTAATGAAAGAGGTAAATAAAGTTGATTATAATAGAAAGCTGTAGAGAAGGAGACTACAAAATGAGTTGGAAGACCAGGACTGTTTTAAACCATTTGACTTTAATCAAGTGTCCTCTCTCTCAGTCTCTATTATTTCATATATAAAGCTGGCCTAATATCTTCCTCTCATGGATTTACAAAATTCCTACTCTTTACCAGGCACCTTATTAAATCTTAATAATAAAAAGATGCACAGTACCAGTCCAGCCCATTCAGGAGTTCACAATTAAGTTTAGTTTAGATTAACATACAGGCAAACAAATACTTGACACAATTAGCACTATTGTGCTAATTAACACTATTCTTGTGTTATTAGCACTATTGTTGCTCAGATAAGTCAGGACTGCCACCACAGAGAGCCAGTGCCTCTAGAAATAAAACCACGAGCAATACTGTACATTCCCAGACCCTGATCTTTTTAACACCTCCCTTCACACCAAGATGACCTTGATGAAAATCGGAAACAAGTGTCTTCTTGCTGGAAAAGGGAGACCAAAGCAACTCGCTGTTATCCAAAGGAGAGCCAGAGAATCAGATACCCTGTAACTGCTACAGTGTAAGAGTAACTGCAGAGTTTTCCTGTTCACAGAGCAGTAGGATTTGGCACCCGGAGCAGAAGTTTAAAACCATGGATGATTGCCCTTCTCATTGTGTTACTACTGACAGTGGTGGCAGTGACCATCGGTCTCCTGGCTCACTTGTTAGCCTCTGGTAGGTAAAAATGATGAATTTCACTCAGCTTGATTTCATTTTTCTGCAAACTTTCATTCGTATATATGAAAATGTAATTTTTTGCAAAAACATTTTTGTACTTGCACTAGCATTTAGAATTTAAAATTTTTTTCACTCATTTTATCTAGAAATAATTATTGAATGTCTATTATATATGAGTACTTTTCTGGCTGACTCAAGATACAGCATTAAGTAAAACAGACCAGTTTCCTATCTCCTTGAAGCTCACAATCTGCTATTATTTTAAGAGTACACAAAAGATCAAAACTGACAACTGAAAGAAGTGCCTGGGTGGCTCAGCCGGTTGAGCAGCTGACTCCTGATTTCCCAGGGTCATGGGATCAACCCCCACACTGAGCTCTGTGCTGAGCATGGAGCCTGCTTAAGAGTCTCCCCCAGGGCACCTGGGTGACTCAGTTGGTTATGTGTCAGACTTCGCTCAAGTCATGATCTCGTGGTTCATGGATTCAAGCTCCACATCAGGCTCTGTTCTGAGAGCTCAGACCCTAGAGCCTGCTTCTGATTCTGTGTCTCCTTCTCTCTCTGCCCCTCCCTTGTTCATGCTCTGTCTTTCTGTCTCTCTCAAAAATAAATAAATATTAAAAAAACTTTTAAGATTCTCTTTCTCTTTCTGCCCCTCTCCCCTACTCACACATTCTTTTCTCATTCTCTCTAAAAAGATTTTTAAAAAATTAAAAAGCAGTAACAAATCTACTGGTAATCATAAGCAACTCTAATCATTCAAGTGGAAAACTATGATAAATTATTTATTCAATTAATTATTAAAATTGGCTCATTTATTCATCATTCTGTCCACCAACATTTCAAAGGCCAAAGAAAAACACATGTTCAATGAAATAATGAATTTTGAAATAACTGGTAAGCTATAAATATTACTTATTTTTGGAGAAAATTTTATTCTTTCCTAAATGATATTCAGGTATTTTTTAATTGCCTGATATATTTATAATCACACAAACAATGCATTTGAGAACTCTTTTTAAATTGTATCTTTCTCTTCATAGACTGCAAGGTGTTAACATTTTTTGACAAATCTCCAAAGTGTCACTCACACAGATGTGTATGATAAAACAACTAGCTCAAGCCTCTTACTTGAATGGTCTCACCTATTGTCATCTTCCTCAGACTTGAGGTGGGGAAAGTGGGAAGGAGAAAATCTATTATGATCTTTAAAAGTTTTAAGAGCACAGTTCTGGGCTTTCTATGACAACCCCACCTGTAGTTTATGCTAATGGCAAAAGATTCTCAGGTCATTAAATTTGACCACACAAAAGACCCTTTATTATGACTATAATGTTTGATAATGGTATGGATTATATAGATAAGTATTAAGGGGACCAAAATAAAAAGCACTACAGAGCCCAGCAATTTCACACCTAGAAAATGTATCATTCTGAGTTTTTCCTAGGTCCGTAGCTGGGAAACCCAATGTGCCCACTGTGTCCTTCCTAAGCCTGGCTCCCTAAGGAGAGATGCTATTCTGAGGTTGCTCCATTCTCTGTCTTTAACTCTTTGTAAATTTCTTGCTCCCCACCCCCAGAAGGTCATACTCCTAAGATTAACAGATTTCTTTTTATAAATATATACATTTTTTATTTATTTCTAGGAGAGAGAGAGACAGCGTGAGCAGGGGAGGGTCAGAGAGAGAGGGAGACACAGACTCTGAAACAGGCTCCAGGCTCTGAGCTGGCAGTCAGCACAGAGCCCGACGCGGGGCTCGAACCCACGAACCCACGAACCGCGAGATCATGACCTAAGCGAAAGTCGGACGCTTAACCGACTAAGCCACCCAGGCGCCCCTAAGATTACCAGATTTCTTAGGAGTCTCCACTGCTCTCTGTTTTCTTACCTTTCCCAGCAGCCAAGTAGAGATCGGCTTGATTCACCCCAGTTACACTGTTCTTATCTCCTACCTCTGACAGTTTTTCCGTTTCTTTTCCTGTCTTTCTAACTTTGCCTGGCTCTCCCATTACAAATCAAAACTCACAAGGTAACTCATTTACATCTACTTCTAGCAGAGTATGAGGTGGTATACATTTCACCTCAGCAAGGGACAATATAGGAATTGAATGTTTCAGCTCTAGAGCTGGGCTGTCTAGGCTTTACCTCAGGCCACTTACCAGTTGTATATCACACAGCAAGTTACATACACCTCTGTACCTCACTTTCTTCACCTGTGAAATGTAGGTGACACCAATCTTAGGGAGGTAGAGTAAGAACCAAAAGAATTAATATATACAAAGTGACCAGAACAGTGTTTGGCAACATAGTACACACTCAATAAATACCAGCTATTATTAACATAAAAATTATTATTTTCATTATATTTATTAAGAAGATAAATTAGAAAAAATCTCAACAATAATTCAAGACTCTATACTAGCCCCATTATATTTGTGTCTTAGATCCTGAAATCTAATTTGTAATTTCCTACTTTTCCTTTTTATCACAGGACAGAAAATGGAGTATTATCATGGCACATTTAAAATTTCAGATCTACAAGTCAGTAGTAATTCTGGACAAAACAACATATACCACCTTAAGGACTTAAGGGAGATGAGTGAGAATTTGGTAAGTCAGATGATATTCTTTCTGTTGTAAAATAATGCTGAAGAAAAGGATTTGTGGATCATTTCCCTCAATATTTCTCAAGACTATTTTCAGAACACTTGCATCAAAATCACTTTGAAGATTCCTAGGCCCCACTCCAGACCCACTGAATCGGTGTCTACTGGGATAGGTAGGCAGGGATGGGAAGAGAAGGCCATCTCCACTCTAATAAACAGTGATTATAATAAACCACTCTTTGTAACTCAGCCATCTCATCTAAAGGTGAGAGAATTGGGGCATCTGGGTGGCTTAGTTGGTTAAGTGTCCAATTCTTGATTTCAGCTCAAGTCATGATCCCAAGGTCATAGTATGAAGTCCCATGTCAGGCTCTACACTGAGCCTGGAGCCTGCTTAAGATTTTCTCTCTTTCTCCCTCTGCCCTTCTCTCCTACTTGCAATAGATAGATAGATAGATAGATAGATAGATAGATAGATAGATAGATGATAGATAGATGATAGATAGATAGATAGATAAATAAACAAATAAATAAATGGAAGTGAACAAATGCAGAGGTACATTTATGATAGTAACTGTGTTTGAAAGTGGACTTTTAAGTTTCAGTAAATCATGCATTTCTAGCAGTGAAGGAGCCTCAGGTGCAAAGGCTGAGTTAGGTAATGACACATTACAGTCAGAGCACATGCAAGGCCCTTCCATGGCTGTCATTATTTATTACTCTCATTTTTTCACACAACACACCCCCATCCACCTTCCTCTGCAGGTAGCCCTTCTTTGTTTCATATGTATTCTTTTGTTTGTATTCATTCCTGTAAAAATGCTTTTTGTTGTTCTGTGTGAACATGCTTTTAATTTATTCTTTGTGTTACAAATCATTTGTCTTAGTCAGTTTGGGCTACTATTACAAAGTACCAGACAATGAGTGGCTTATCAGAAACTGATTTCTCAAAGTTCTGGAGGCTGGAGGTCTGAGATCAGGGAACAGCCTCCTCAGGTTCTGGTAAGGACCCTTTCTCAGGTTGCAGACTGCAGATTTCTCGGTGTATCCCCACATAGTGGAGAACAGACATAAAAAGCTCTCTGGGTCTCATGATAAGGGCACCAACCCCACTCATGACCTAATCACTTCTCAAAGGCCCCACCTCCTATACCATTACATTGAGGGTCAGCATTTAAACATATAAATTTGGGGGTGGGAAATAAACAGTCCATGGCATCACTTTTTGTTTATACCTTTTTACTCAGAAATTTTTTAAAGCTCTATCCATGTTGCTAAATGTACACCTAATTCATTGCTATTGGCTACTACATAATGGTTTATAGTGTGTTTCTGCTATATTTTATCTTCTGCCTATCATCCCAAGAAATGCTGCACTAAATAACCTCCTACTTGTCCCCCCTATGGATCTGTGCAAGCTCTACGAGCAGAATTACTGGGTCACTGGGTGTGTATACACTTAATTTGATTAATTGGTGTGGATTGCTCTTCAGAATAGCTGACCCAGTGTCCACGCCCATCTGCAGTGCATAAGGATTCCTATGTCCCTATATCTTTGCCAACACTTGGTATTATTTGGTTTGCTGATTTCTGCCAGCCTAACAGGCAATAAGTTATATATTTTGTGATTTAATTTACATTTTTCTAATTATTAATGAGTTTGTACTTTATTAAATATGCTTGTTAGCTTTTTGAATTTTCATTTTTATAAATTGCTTGTAGCTATTCTTTATGTGTTTTTCTATTATTTTGTTTTGTTAGTGTTATTTTCCAGGAGTTCCTTATATTTCCTAGATATGAACAGTTTGCTGGTTGAGGAAATTATAATTATCCATTCTCTCTTCTATTAATCTGGACCATGTTGTTCTTCATGAAATAGAAATCCATAATATTGAAATAATCATCTTCATCTATTTTCTTTGTCTTATGTTTGTTTTTAAAGGTTTTTTTAAAAGAAGGCATTCCCTCTTTCTTTTTTTTCCTTTCATAGTTTATTGTCAAGTTGGTTTCCATATAACACCCAGTGCTCATCCAAGCAAGTGCCCTTCTCCGTGCCCATCACTCCCCTTCCCTTCTCCCTGACCCCTTCAGTTTGTTCTCAGTATTCAAGAGTCTCTCATGGTTAGACTTTCCCTCTTTCTAAGTCATAAAAATATTTTACTATATTTTCTTCATTTAAGTTTATAATTTTACCTTTTACACTAAGTCCTCAATGTATCTAAAGGCCACCTTTCTGTGTGATGTTAGGTAGGAACCCAGGATTTACTCTCCATATAAGTTTTCCCAATTTAACTAAACAACCTTTTTTCCCAATGGTATGGTTGTTCAGGTCTACATTTCTTTGCACCTGAATCTTGTAGAAAAGGAAACATGATCTTTCTCCTCAAATTGCTTCTAATCTCTTTGGAGAGATGAGAGTAACACACATGAAACTGAACAGCATGACACAATTAAAGACTAAATTGTATGTTGTGGACCGAAAGGGCAGAAGAACTTCAAAGAAAAGGAAATTCAACCTAATTTCCCATGGTCAGGAAAGGCTTTGTATTATTTAGCCCTGTTTAAATGAAACAAGTGTCCTTTTTCCTCCACTCACCACCAAGTTAAACTTTAGAAGAATTGTGTGAGTGATTCATGCCTCATCCTGAGCCACTCCTGTTAATTGTTGCTAAATCCCAATGAATGAAACCAGATTTTTCTCTCTGCCCTATCTGGGTGCTACTTAGACAGCCAAGAAAGACAGGTTACAGGTCCTGTTCTTCCTCATAATTTGGGATTTACTGATTTGAATGCAAACGGAGATGCAAAAGTAAAATGAGTTCATGCTCAGACACTGCTAAAAAGACTTCAGTAACCAGACACCACTAATTCATGACACTCCCAAATAGGTAGGTCACTTTCTTTATTATTATAAGTTTGGTTAGGATCACTGGTTGATGTAGTAATTCATTTGAAGAAAAATATTTCAGAAATATCAAGAAGTATTTTTAAACTACAGGGTCATTACAGATGTGAAAGTCATAGGCTTGTAATACCATAACAATAGCTAACATGTATTGAATGCTAAGCACTCCACTAAAGCACCTTATCTGTATTTTAGTTAATTCTCAAAAACAACTTTGTGAGGTAAGTCCAATTACTATATCAATTTTACAGATGAGAAAATCAATATCATACAGCTAGTAAATGTAGCTAGTAAATGATTACATGTTCTTAATAAACTTCCGTCATCCATAAGAATCATCTGTGTGATTTTACTTCCCTTTACTATCAGACAAAATTCCAGAAATCAAGTAATTATCCCTGGTACATTAGTCTATTTCAATTACACTGTCATCATGGGCCAGTGACCATCATCTCATTAAAAATGGCAACAGTTGGGAAGTTTCTTAGGGATGTCTCCCCATTAAAAAACACTGCCCCTGTGCCCAAGGAACACCCAGGGACACTAGAAAAGGGTCTAAAATGATCCTCAAAATATCCTTAATGCTATGTGTCTAGAATTGTAGAAAAAAGGAACTTGGAAACAGAAAGAGATAAACAAGTTAGAAACACTCTCTGAAGGAATTAGAAAACAAAAGTGAGAGATTGGGCTCTGATCAACATTGAAGCAGGAAGTGCTTCTACTGAGAAAAATTAGTTGAGATAAATTTAAACTTAGCAAAGATATCAGTCCTAAAGTTTGGAGTCACAGAAGGTAAAAAAAGTAAAAGATGCTCCGTGCTTGGTGTAGGGTTGTGGCCCTGTGCCTAGAGAGAGAAAATTGGATTTGGAAAATTTGAGAAAACTAAGCAGACATTATCAAGAAGCTTCATGTTCAGAGTTTAGAAAAACTGAATGGACAGTATGGCCAAGTCCTTTCCTGAGAACACAGACTTAAATTTATTTTGAAGTTAAAGGTTAGGCATATTTAAAAGAGGAAGATGTGTGATATCTCTACCTTAACTTGAATCCTTGAAGAAAAAGATAATTGTTGTATATTTCATGTCTAATCTGCAATGTAACACTGCAAAGGAGGCATTATTATCCACACTTTAGGGATAAGGGAACTAAGGCTCTGA
The DNA here is from genome assembly GCF_003009895.1 of Hyaena hyaena. Classification (NCBI taxonomy): domain Eukaryota; kingdom Metazoa; phylum Chordata; class Mammalia; order Carnivora; family Hyaenidae; genus Hyaena; species Hyaena hyaena. The sequence goes on along the minus strand of NW_024081478.1, from coordinate 312,597 downwards.
GTTCAGGTCCACAATCAGTAAATGACAGAGGAGAGATTTAAAGCCATATAGATAATTTGAATATGTGTTCTTCCCGCTAAATTGTTCGATTGACTTGTCAGGAAGAAACTCAGCTAAGATAGGAAGCTCAATTCTATGTCAATGCTCCCATTTAATATTTAAATTTGTAAAGATTATAAACCCCAGATGCTGTGCTAGATAACTTACACAACACATTGGGTTTACTTGTTATATAACAAACCCTCTTCTTCCATAGTCTCCTCACTTCCCTGTTCAGTTTTTGTCCAGCTTTATTGAAACACAATTTACAGATAACATTGTGTCAGTTTACAGTGTAAAGCATGTTGATTTGATATATTGCAAAATGATGATCACTGTAACACTTTCATCATGTCACATAATTACTATTTCTTTTTTTGTGGTGAGAACATTTCACATCTTATTCTCTTAGCAACATTCAAGCGGCATTCAGTATTATGAGTTATAATATCCATGCTGTACATTAGATCCTATAATTTATTCATCTTATAACTGGAAGTTTATACCCTAATTTAATCAACATCACCCTGCTTCTCCCATCCATCCCCCTCAGCCTTGGTAACCACAATTCTACTCTGTTTCTATGAAATCACCTTTTTAGACTCATATATAAGTGATATCTTACAGTATTTGCCTTTGCCTGACTTATTTCATTTAGCATCATGCCCTCAAGGTCCATCCATATTGTCCTAAATAGCAGTATTTCCTTCTTTCTTGTGGTTGAATAATATTCCATCATATGTATATACATCCTGTGTGTGTGTGTGTGTGTGTACCACAATTTCTTTATCCGTTTATCCACTGAAAGACACTCAGTTAAGACTCTTAACTATTGTGAATAATGCTACAATGAACATGGGAGTGCAGATATTTCTTCTGTATCTTTGCTTTCATTTACTTTACATATATACCCAGAAGTATGATTACTGGGGCATACTGTAGTTCTATTTTTAATTTTTTGAGATATTTGTAGAGTGATTATGATAGTGGTTGTACCAATTTACATTCTTCAAAAAGTACAGAAGGGACTGCGTCCTCTCCAACACTTGTTATCTCTTGTCTTTTTGATGATAGCCATTCTAAAAGATGTAAGATGATCTCTCATTGGATTTTGATTTGCATTTCCCTGATTATTAATTATGCTAAGTCCCTATTCATGTACTTGTTGACCATTTTTGCTATGCCTTCTGTGGAGAAATGTCTATTCAGATCTTATACACATTTTTAATCAGATATTTTTGAGTTGTATAAGTTCTTTCTATACGGTGGATGTTAACCCTTTATCAGATATATGACTGCAAATATTTTCTCACATTCTATAGGTTGCTTTTTCATTGTGTTGATGACTTCCTTTGATGTGCAGGAGCTTTTTAGTTTGATGGAGTCCCACTTACTAATTTTTGCTTTTGTTGCTTATGCTTTTGGTATCATATTCAAATAGTTGTTGCCCCAATCAATGCCAAGAAACTTTTTGCTCTATTTTCTTCTAGAAGTTTTATGGTTTCAAGTCTTATGTTTAAATCTTTAATCTTTAATTTTGAATTATTTTTGAGAATGTGTAAAGAGGTCCTATTTCATTCTTCTGCATGTGGTTATCCAGTTTTCCAACACTATATATTGAAGATATCCTTTCCCAATTGAGTATTCTTGGCTGCCTTGTTAAATATTAGCTGGTCATATATGTAAGGGTTTACTTCTGGGCTCCTGATTCTTTTCCATTTGTTTATGTTCCTGTTATTAAATCAGTACCAGCTCTTTTGATTATTATAACTTTGTATTAGAATTTGAAATCAAGAAGTGAAATCAGGAAGTGGCTTTGTTCTTCTTACTCAAGACTATCTGGCTATTCAGCATCTTTTGTGGTTCCACACAAATTTTAGGATTTTTTTCTATTTCTGTGAGAAATGCCACTAGAATTTTAATACAGATTGTATTGTTCTATAGATGCTTTTGCATTTTAACAACATTAATTTTTCCAGTCCGTGAACATAGAATATCTCTCACTTATTTTTATCTTCATTCATCAAAGTGTTATAGTTTTCAGTGTAGGGATCTTTCACTTCCTTGGTTAAATTTATTCCTAAGTATTTTATTATTTTTGATGCTATTGTTAATGGGATTATTTACTTTATTTCTTTTTCAGATATTTCATTGTTAATATATAGAAATGCAGCCATTTTCTGTATGTTGATTTTGTATCCTGCAACTTTACTGAATTCATTGATTATTTATGAGTTTTTTTGGTGGAATCTTTAGGATTTTCTCCATATCAGATCATATATCTGCAAATAAAGACAATTTATTCCTTTCTAATTTGGATACCTTTTATTTCTGTTTCCTGCTTGATTGCTCTGGCTAGAACTTCAGTACAGTGTTGAATAGGAGTGGTGAGAGTGGGCATCGTAGGTATTTTGTTTCTGATCTTAGAGTGGAAGATTTCAACCTTTTCCTGTGGTATATTGTATAGTCTGTGGGCTTGCCATAGATGGCTTTTATTATATTGAGGTATGTTCTTTCTATATACAACTTGCTGAGTGTTTTTATCATGAAAGGGTGTGGTATTTGTCAAATGATCTTTCGGCATCTATTGAGATAATCATAATGATTTTTATCTTTCATTCTATTAATGTGTGTATTACATTTATTGATTTGTGTATGTTGAAGCATCCTTATACAACAGGAATAAATATTGCTTGACCATAGTGTGTGATCCTTTTAATCTATTGTTGAATTTGATTCACTAATTTTGTTGAGATTTTTGGATCTATGTTCATCAGTGATTTTAGCCTGTAGTTTTCTTTTCCTATAGTGTCCTTATCTGGCTTTGTATGAGAATAATGCTTACCTTGTAAAATGAATGTGGGAGTGTTCCTTCCTCTTCCATTTTTTTTGGAAGATTTTGGGAAGAATTGGCATTAATTCTTCTTTAAATGTTTGGTAGAATTCATTAGTGAAAGCATCTGGTCCTGGATTTTTATGTATTGGAGAGTTTTGATTCCTGATTCAACCTCCTTACCCTTTATTGATCTGTTCACATTTTTTATTTCTTCATGATGTAGTCTTGGTAGGTTGTATATTTCCAGGAATTTATCCATTTATTCTAGGTTATCCAATTTGTTAGTATACGAATGTTCACAGTAGTCCCTTATGATCCTTTGTCTTTTTGTAGTATCAGTTGTAATATTTTTTCTTTCATTTTCTGATTTTATTTGAGTCTTCTTTTTTTCCCCTTAGTTTAGCCAAAGGTTTTGTCAATTTTGTTTACCTTTTCAAAAAAAACAACTCTTAAGGTTTTTTAAAAAATATTTTCTACTGTCTTTTAGTCTCTATCTCATTTATTTCCACTCTGATCTTTGTTATTTCCTTCTGCTAATGCTGAGCTTAGTTTGTTCCTCTACTTCTTTTCTTAAATTTTAATTCCAGTATAGTTAACATAGTGTTATATTAGTTTCAGGTGCACAGTAGTTTTTCCTTCTTTTTCTAGTTCCTTGAGATATGAAGTTAGATTGTTTATTTAAGATCTTTTATCCTAATGTAGGCATTTATCACTGTGAGCATCCATCTTACAGCTCTTTTGCAGCATCCCATACTTTTCACATGCATTTTCATTTTCATTTGCTTCAAGATTTTTTTTAATTTCCCTTTTGATTTTCCTCTAACTCATTGGCTATTGAAAAGTATGTTGCTTAATTTCCACATATTTGTGAATTTTCTAGCTTTCCTTCAGTTATCAACTTCTAGTTTTATACCATTGTAGTCACAGAAGATAGTATGATTTCAGTAATCTTAAATATTTGCTAAGACTTGTTTTGTAACCTATAAAGAGCTACCCTAAAGAATGTTCTGTGTGTGCTTGAGAAAATTGTGTATCCTCTTGTTGTTGGGTGGAATGTTCTATATATGTCTGTTAAGTCCATTTGCTCTAAAAAATGGAAAGGTCTAAGGTTTATTTGTTGATTTTCTGTCTGGATGATCTATCCACTGCTAAAAATGCAGTATTAAGGTCCTCTACTATTATTATATTATTGTCTATTTCTCTCTTCAGATATGTCAGTATTTGCTTAATTTATTAAGGTACTCTGATGTTAGGTACAATATTTATAATGGTTCTATCTTCTGAATGAGTTGACTATTTTATCATTATATAATGACCTTCTTTGTCTCGTTACCAGTTTTAGCTTGTTTACTTGCCTGTATCAGTTTTTGAGGAGGAAGACAACAGAAAAACAACTACAATAGAGGAAAGACGTTGATGGAAATATCTGCATATATGTATTTAGTGTAAACAGCCTATAATTGGAGGGGAAATATGGATGGTTGTTTTCTGAGATGAGTTTTTTGAGAAAGGAAGCAATACGAACCATCTCTAAACTTCTTGATAAAGTTGTGAATATAGCACCATCTTCACTCTACTGGAAAATCTATTTAGATTATTGTTCATCATTCAAGAACTGTAGGAGAGTCTAAGAGTAATGATTCATATCTTCTCTCTCTCTCTTTCTCACAGAATAATCAGATTTAGAGATTTCAAGGACAACACACCTGGAGAGGACAGGAACCTCCTAAAGAACTGATCTTTCCTTGCCTCAGGCATTCTGGTTTAAATATCTTTAGTACAATGTTAAGTAGACACAAATTATGTATTTTTCTCTTATGGTATACTGAAAGTTAATAATTTATCCTTTATCACCCTTAATTGCAACCATTTTAATTTATTGAACTTGCCTCTCGATCTCAGGAATATAAACCAATTTGGAATAAGGTTATCCAATATATTGCTACTTCCTATGTGTGATTAGACAGTCACAGATGTCCATCTGTTTCTTTCTCACATTCTACAAGGAAACACTGAGGAAGGACTGGTATAGTCAAAGAAATAACTTTGATAATATCATATAATGTCACAATCTATTTGCTGATATTATTACCCTCTGGTTTGGAGTAATCAGAAAGTCATACTTCCATGGCACTCCAGCCGCACAACCACAGACTATTTATGACACTGGATCCAACTGCCGTCTCTAATAGACACAGCACTGGGTTCACAGGTGTGGGATTTTTTTTTTTTTTTTAAAGGATTTTTGTGAACACAAAGTGATGTGATACCCCAAAAGCCACCAACCTTCAGAATCCTGTAGATACCATGCCTACTCATGTTGGCCGTGCCCTACGTAGGTTTAGAAAAATTATTCATAGCTTATTTTCTTATTCTTGGGTTGTACCCAAGATCTAGAATTTTAAATAGATACAACTTTTAAAAATTGCAGTAAGAACTATCAAGATTAAATCTTAATTTTAAAGAGCAAAGAAAACAGACTGCCTTTGGAGAGAGCTATAAACAGTTTCCTGATCTTGTACATGCTCCCTACTACACACCAGTGAATAGGGGCTTTTTTTAAATTTGTTTTTTATTTATTTTTTAAAGTTTATATTTATTTTGAGAGAGTAAGAGAGCATGTGAAAGTGGGGGAGGGGCAGAGAGAAAGGGAGAGAGAGAATCCCAAGCAGGCTCCACATTGTCAATGCAGACCCCAATGCAAGGCTCCAACCTATGAACCTTGCGATCATGACCTCAGATGCTTAATGGACTGAGCCGCCCAAGTGCCCAAGTAGGGGCTTTTAGTAAAAACACACTTGTGTGCTCATCCCAAGTTCAACTGGCTCATTGCTTTTCACCTTGGGCAAGTTACCTCCTCATCTTTGTAATGCAGATAATATAGTATTCGCCTCAGAGGGTTGAGGAAAAAAGCAAAGGAGCTCATAAATACAGTGGAGTTTGTGCTGGTTGTACAGGCGATCCACAACAGTGATGACTATTCCTCCTACTGTATCTATTGTAGTCTCACCAGGGAGGGGCTTTCCCCAAGCAATGAAATTACCTGAAAATGTCCATAACACGAAAGAATTCCCATCAGCAATACATAGTCAATTTGCATTTTTTTCCAGAAGCATTGATCTAAATCTGATGAAAAGCTCACTGAAAACTCTTGGAAGTTTCCTTTTAATTGTAAGGCTTTCTGATAAATTCTCACTTTCTTTCATTCATTCATTCAACAAAAACATGCTACATTTCTACATAGTATGGAGTTAGAAAAGATGAATCACCACACTTCTCCATAAAGCGTTTGCAGTTTAATAAAGGAGATAATATACTTGCATAGATAGCTATATTAAGGGAATAGTAAAAGGTATAAGATGGATAAGAAAAATTATCACAGAAAGAGGAAAGATTACTCTGAGGTTCAAGGAATAACCACAAAGAAGGTATTATCTGAAATAGACATTGAAGGAGAGTTGTGATTCAGACAAGCAGAGCCAGCAGAATGGAGGAGGGTGCTATAGATTCAATGAATAGCCTGAGAAAGGCAAGTACAAGGGCCAGGGCTGACAGGTACAGGTGGTTGAAGACTAGACAGATGAACAACAGAAGGGGAGGCCCTTGAATATCTGACTCTGTGACCAGAGGCCCAAATGAATTGTGCTTTACTCTCTCTTTGTACATAGAGTTCAGCCCTTGTAGCAAGGCAATTTCAATTAAGTCTTACTTAAGGCAAAGCATGTGGGGTTTTTTAAAGCATCTGTATACTGTTCTTTGTGTGTTACTCTTTTTTTTTAAATTTATTTTTGAGAGACAGAGACAGCATGAGCAGGGGAGGGTCAGAGAGAGAGGGAGACACAGAATCCGAAGACAGGCTCCAGGCTCTGAGCTAGCTGTCAGCACAGAGCCCGATGCAGGGCTCGAACCCACGATCCGCGAGATCATGACCTAAGCGAAAGTCGGACGCTTAACCGACTAAGCCACCCAGGCGCCCCTCTTTGTGTGTTACTCTTATTGTAATCAGGAGAAAGCAACAGGATCTGAAGTTTTCTTCATGGCACCTTCGTGGGTCCTTTAATTCTCAGTACTCATCTGCTGTGACATTGGAAGAAACTACTTTTATATTCCCTTGGCCAACCTTCAGTGGCATATCTATCTGAAATTTACAGCCTCAGCTCTGAAACACCTCCTACATAAATACTATGACTGCTGAGGAGCCCAGTTGGGGAGCATCTGACAGTGAAAGGCTGGCGACATGTGAAAACAGGGTTCGTTCCGGAATGAGAGCTGAATGGTTGGGCGAGGCTATGTATGGAGTTAACAGCCTCTCCCTAACTCTTTTATTAAACACTCAACTAACCTTCAATTGCCCTTTTAGAACTTAATCTCAGTGCAACCTCCAGCATTACAAAATCATCAAGCATAACAAGGTACTACCCTGAAAGGGGGAGGGTCTCTGTTAAATGTTAAAAGACTAATTAATTCCAACTTCCTAGCCCTGCCAATGTCCTAGAATGGGAGGTGGGATAGATTTATAAATCACGATCTCTATTAGCTTGTGTAAATAATACATTTATAGCAAACTGGCACACGGTTAAAAAAAAAAGCATCCTTCGAAACTTCTACAAATATAGAATGCCAAATTATTGGCAGAATGTTTCTTATGAGGTAAGCCTTATTTTCTAGGAAACATCAATGATTATTTTAGGGTCTCTAAGAAAGTTAGTTCATACATAAAATCCATTCAGCAATAAAGTTTATGTTCTGGGGCACCTGGGTAGCTCAGTCGGTTAAGCGTCCGACTTTGGCTCAGGTCATAATCTCACAGTTCATCTTGGGCTCTGTGCTGACAGCTCAGAGACTGGAGCCTGCTTCCGATTCTGCGTGTCCCTCTCTCTGCCCCTCCCCTGCTCATGATCTGTCTCTGTCTCTCAAAAATAAATAAATGTTAAAAAAATTTATGTTCATGTTTTCTCTGATTTCCTCCTGTTGAAAAATTCCTTTTTTGTAGACACCCATTTAGCTAGTCCTTGTTACCCAGCATTTCTCAGAGTGTTTTGCTTAGGCTACCAGGATCACCTGAAGATCCTGGGGCTCACCCCAGGCTAATCAAAGAGGCTTTATTGGGGCAAGGTCCTGGATTTTGTATTAGAAAGAAGAAAACTTCTTTATTTCTATGATTACTGAAACCACTTAAACCAAAGATGGAATTGATGCTGGGTGCAGATATTCTTCCCAGCAGGCATGTGGCCAGATGAATGATGTCATCTAAAGTCAAAAACTTAATATACTATCTTGACCAACAAGTTATGAACAGCCAGCAGAACATCTGTGGGTGGAATTTCAGAGGATAATTATAAACCAAACTTCTAGAAATACTCAACTGCTATTTACCTTTCTTCCTTTTACTGTTTGGCACTCCTCTCCCTGTTTAAATTTTTTTGTTGTTGTTATTTTGTTTTGTTTTGTTTTTACCTTTTCCTTCCTTTTGGATCTTCCCCAGATACTGAATAATAAGACTAGCTATGTGTTGTGTTACAAAAAAAGAAATGTTTACAACAATATCACTCTTGCAAAAACATACCTTCCAAAACAATTCCATTTCTTGCATATGAACCCCACACTTCCTCAGCCCATTTAAGCTTTTCTTACGTAATTACAAATAAATGTATATTTTGGATACTGGCAATTTTTTAAATTTTCTAAATACTGCCTTTGATCTTCAAGTTTATAAATATATTACCAATTATAGCTTGATAAATGTTATACTTTAAATCAACCAACTGTTTATTTTATAACTTATAGTTATGTGTTCTGTGAAAGAACTTGAAGTAAAATGTACGTCATACTTGACAAGGAGGCTGTGTGATTGATAAGAAGAGATGGACCTGCAAAGAGAAGATATAAATTTAAGTCCCGGTTTATTATCCACATGATGCCAGGGAAATTTTAGTAAGGTCTTCGAGTGTCAGCTTCCTCTTCAAATAAACTAAGAATCAAAATAATTTTTATTTCATACCGTTACTATAAGGGTTAAAGGAGATCAGGAATATTTTGTTTCCCAGTTCCGCACTTGTGAATGCCTGATAGTGCTAAGGAAGTCATGACTTGTTCCTTGATCCCTGAAACAGCTTTCAATTTATTTTTGGTTTTGTGTTTTTCAAAATGAGAGTTGGTTTTCTTGCTCCTTGGGGATTTAGGACATTGTTTTTGCACATTTGGCTCATCACATTCATCAAATGCAAAATGCAATGCTCAAGTTTAGATGACACTTTTGCCATCAAGTGGTCACTAGGAGAAACTGCAGTCTAATATCCAGGTGTAATAAGCCACAGCCACATGATGCTCATCAATTAAAATTCTATGCAAAGGAACCAAAAACTGTAGCATATCTTCTTATTCCTTGGTGATATAAAATGAGTAATAAAACTAATCTAAATCTGCAACACCATCTTACTCTTTATTCCTCTTTGATTTACCCAAGGGCTCACAATCAACAACAATTGAAAAATCGTTGGCTCTCCCACATCCCTAATGCCTTTTCCCTCAACTTATCGCCAAAGATCTACAAAGACATCTGAGACTGAAATGTCAGGATGGGGGCTAGGGAACCACCAGCAGTTCACTACCAAAATATACCCAGCATTTTTTGTGTTTAATCTTTATAACCCCATGAATAGTATACCAATATCTTCGATTTACAAGTTTGGAAACTAAGGCTCAGATTGCATTCAGTAACTTCCAAGGTTGCCCAGTTGATGAGCAGCAGGATACGCTTCAAACCCAGTACTCAACCAAGGCTCTCCACCCATCTTTCAGGGCCTCCCTGCATGTCCCATCTTGGCTCTATATCTTTTAGCTTTACCTTCTATAGAATTTTAGTAAGAAATCTTCTACTCCAGATATCTATATCAGCACATTTGAGTCACCTGGGGAGATTTTTAAAAATATGAATGCCTAAGTTCCCTCCAGATCAGTTATAACCAAGACTCTGAGAGAGGGGCTCCAGCACCTATGATTTTAAGAAAAATCTGCCAATGATTCTGTTGCACTGTGAGAGTTGAGAACCACGGTTTTAAATAATATTACTCATGTTAAAACTTCTTTCTATTGTTTTAGCATTTAGTTAGGGGGATATTCTTACTATAAAATATCTTATTAATACAGAGTTTCTGTCTTGTAATAACAGGTGGATGAGATATTTATAGATTCGGCCTTGAACAAGCATTATATCAAGAACCGAGTAGTCAGACTGACGTATGTATGTTTGGGCAAAGGTGGAGTCACGGCCTGGAGGGATAGAGGGCAAAGGAGATGAGAACTCATTACATATTGTTGCCTCTGTGAGCTTGGCGCTTGCCTAGGATTTCTCATGAATAGCATCTCTACAGCAGTTTCGAGATACGGGGCTGACCACCATTTTTAAAATGTAAAAACTAAGATGCAGGGAGGTTAAGTGATACATTCAATGCTCCCCAAATGACAGAACAAGGATTCAAACCCCATCAACTGATTGTAAGGTGTGGGACTACCAGAACATGTGGCCTTGGGAAAACCCAGCATCATGTCACTGCATACGCCAAGTTCTTTCCTTTAGATATGTCATTTCAAAGATAAGAAGGCAAAGTTGGCTATATAATGGGATCATAAGTTTTACTTGTAATGAAGTCCCAGTAACAGGAGGCATGCCCAAACAGAAAGATGTTCCTGTTTTAATAAGTTTTCTGTTTGTTATGGTAGAGGGAGAAAGCTCATATCAATTGCTGAAATTGCTCAGAGGTTTCAATTGTGTTATTTGGAAAGCATGTAGCAGAACATATATATAATAAGTGAAAATCTATGGGCCTGTATGACTCATCTTCTTAAAAATGAATACATTCAGACAGATATATATTAAGGAAATAATCACTTTTCTCACCAATAGACTAATGCCTTATTGGAAGACTTATTCCAAGTTCCTTATACCTTTACTAAATAGCTAGTGACCCCCAGAAGAATTTTATAATATAAATTGGATAAATTCTATAAAAATTAGGAAATACACATATTTGTTGAAATTTTCTAGATTTCACATCTTCTGTTTTCAAATTCTGATTTGCCATACCGTTCTAGCAACATTATTATAGTCTTGTGAACTCCTTTGAACTTACAGTCATTATCATTATGTAAGTTTTTGGGTGTGTCCAGAGAAATTCCATCTTGTAAACAATGTTTTCCCTTAATTAAACAGAGAATATAGTTGACAATTTGACATAAAATTCTGATTATTTACATCTTCACATTCTAGAGCCTAAATGCACCACAATATATAAAAGCCTCCGAATCAATATGATTTCCTCTGTTTTTAGTCAAGAGATTTGAGACAAGTAGGCCTATAGTGCTTTTCAGAGTTTGGGTCTTTTAAGGTATGAAAATAAGAGATATAACAGATCAATACATAGATTTACATTTTTTAAAGACCTTTAATAGTTTGGTTTTCCTAATTTTAGAGGAAAACTGAATATTATAGGTAAAGGGACTTGAACTTGTTCATATGAAGAAAAGTTCAAGGAACTGGACATGTTTAATCTGGAGAAGACTCAAAACCAAGAATGCTGTTGTCTTCAAATATTTTATGTGGGGGAGGAAATTAATGTTCTATATATGTCCCAACTAGACCTAAGCCTAATGTAATAGAAGATATAGGAAGACATATTTCAACTCAAAATCAAGAACTCTCTTAAAACCAGAGCAGACCAAAGAGAAAAAGCCTCTCGAGGGAAGTAAATTTCCCATCATTTATATTACTGTACTGGGATTAGAGGGCTGCTTATCACGAATGATGCAGAGGTGATTTAGGTATCAGATACATGAGCAATTGGCCAAAGAGACTGCTAAAGTTTCTTCCAATCCTCAGACTTTATGAGTTTGAGGAAATAGTTTTTGATATCTGCATCTTACCCAACTGCTATAACAAACCTTCAAATTAGTGGAAAAAAACATGTTGTTGTTGTTTTTTACCAAAAAACATAATGGAAACTTGAAGAGAGAACATATGAAATGCCCTTGTGTCAGAGAGTGACATGCAGATGAATGTCAACGTGAGAGGATTAGTCCCTGACATTTGTAGCAATTGAGATATAATTCAGGAGCATTAAATATAGGAAAGAGTATGATACCCAATGTATTTTTGGAATAAATACCTTTCTCTTGTATATCGTAGTCCAAAGGAAGATGGTGTGAAAGTAGATATCATTATGGTATTCCAGTTCCCTTCTTCTGAGCAAAAGGCCTTGATAAAGGAAAAAATCCATAGCATCTTAAATCAGAAGATAAGGAACACAAGAGCCTTGTCAATAAATGCCTCTTCAGTTCAAGTTAATGGTAAGTAGGTGCACTTTTTTATGGGATGTGAAGTTTTTTATTAGGTTCATTTTATGTCTAATCTTAACCTTGCTTGCCATTATTTCCATTCCAAATAACAGCTAGAATATAGATGGAAAAAATTTCAAGTTAAAAAGTGACACCTCGGGGCGCCTGGGTGGCTTAGTGGGTTGAGCGTCTGACTTTCACTTAGGTCATGATCTCGCGGTTCGTGGGTTCTAGCCCCGCGTCGGGCTCTGTGCTGACTGCCAGCTCAGAGCCTGGAGCCTATTTCGGAGTCTGTGTCTCCCTCTCTCTCTGACCCTCCCCTGCTCACGCTGTCTCTCTCTCTCTCTCCTGGAAATGAATAAAAATATTTAAAAAAAAAAAAAGTGACACCTCAAGGTTTTATTTTTCTCTGATGAAAGCATGTCTGAAGTTAGCTGTTAAGTGGTTTATCCTCTAGGTATTCACTGGTACTCATCCTAAAATACGGAAACTTTACCACTAACAGAGAATTAATCTGACTCAGCCACTGCCTTCATGACTAAGCAAGTGAAAATACTAAGCATTTAGCAACAACTACTTTTCTAGGTGGGACCTTCCTAAAACATGAGGTCATTTGTTGCCTTCTAAAATATGGATAGTTTCTGTATATAGTGAAGTTATGAAGTTTCTACTTTTTCCTGTGGGCATTTGGGAAAATGGTAAACCAGCTTTGGAGCCACTAAAGCCATCCTAGAAGTGATGCTTAAAAAAATCACTGAGCTCGAAAAAAAAATCATTGGAACCATTATACTATACCATTATCATTTCTCTAAAAAGGAAAAAGAGTAATTATCAAGGCCTTCTCTAGCCCTTCACATGCAGCATCTAATTTCTATATTCTTATGAAGTAGGTAAATTTACCTTTTATAGATACAAAAGAGAGATAAAAAAGTAAGGACTCTAGAAATTAAAATGATATAAGATTCAAGTCTAGATCTCTAATTTCTTGATAGGCTCTGTATAAAAAAGGGTTCTGTGGTCAAACACATCTTAGAAATTCTGTCTATGATATTCATCTCTTATATTAGCATATTAAAGGCTCTGAGGAGTCCATCTAGACAGAAACCTGTTTACCCTTGTACATTAAGCTGTTTCCACAAGCAACTGCTTCTGGCAGACAAGTGCAGATTTCCCCTACAAATTCCAATGGACACCAGACTTAAGAGAATCACAAAGGAAGTGATTAATATCAGAGGTGAAACAGGATGCCCTGCCCTTGTAAGGGTCTAGTTGACTCTTCAAGAGGAAACCTGACCAGGAAGTAAAAATCTGAGGGAATGGGATGGGCAGGAGTTTGCTGATGTGACAAAGAGTCAGCTACTCCAGGAATAAAGATGGGGACCTCTCCCAACCCAGGAGGGAAGGGCCTATCAAGGGCTTAATCCACTTTCTTTGTTATGTAGGGAAACAAATGAATCAAGGTTGTGAAATAGTGGCAATTCTGATAAATTATATAATATGTTACAATTATAATTTCCAATGACCAGTTAATTTGCCATAAATTTAAAAGCCTATCTGAAACCAGAAATGAAGCATGAAATGGTCATGAGTTACCTAGCCTTTTTGTTCTTTTTTTTCACAGCTCAGTTTGTGTGCTATAGCTTATTTTAATGACTAAGAAATCATTAAAATGCAGGGTGTGCTGATGGAGAACCTATTCTAATCCCACTGAGTCACTGCAAGACCACCCAAGTAATTGGCCCATGACTTTACCTCCATCCTCTCATCTGTAAAATTGCAATGATAATGTTTGTTCTTCCTATAATCATAGAAATAACATGTGGATATACAAGAAAATAGAAAATGTGCAACATATAGGCCATTAACACTTAGAAAGCTAGTAAGTTGTTGTACAAATGCTTTGTACACAATGCATGTGATTGGTAGTAGAAAAAGTCAGAACATTGAAGCTTTCAAAATTTCTAAATACAAAAAGAGCAGTGTTTACTAGCACTTTGGAAAACCCATTTAGTGAAAAGCTCAGTATTATCCTCAAGGCAATTTTTACAGGCAAAATCATCACTCTCTAGGAACACTCAATCCGGGGGCTCCCAATAAATGGAAAACTGCCAAATTTCTAGAACAAGTCTAGAAATACCCTGCAGCCCAAGATTCCCTGTCATTTGTCAAGAATCTGTGGAGGGAGGGTATTTTTTGTTTGTTTTTTGTTTTTTTTGTTGTTGTTGTTTGTTTTGTTTTGCTTTGTTGTTTTTCAGGAAAAAACAAAACTATGGGGTGTGAGTCCTTTATGGGATGCAATGTGTCAAAGCAAAGCTAAAATCAACTTTTTTGCATTGCAAACACCATGGTTATGAAAGAGCAGCTCCCTGCCCACGTTTGGTTTGTGCGTGTGCTCCAGTTCCCAGATTCTACTTGTAGTGTGCAGAGCCCTGATTACTAACTAGATTACTCTAACCTCAGAAGTATGTTAGAGGGTCACTCTCATGACTAAAGTGTTAATGTTTATTCAACTCCTACACATGAAAAGTAAAATCATTTGGTAAAAATTAGGTATGTTCACTGGTTGAAATAAATAAAACAGTTTATCCTCATTCTGCTCAGTAAGCCTCTTCATCTTGAAAATCATCAGTTTTCATATAACCTTCCACCAACTTCAGTTTAAATGTTCATGTTTCTTTGTAAGAATCCTGTTGGAAATTGACAGAATTTAACTTTGGATTCTGTCCAATAATTGGTCTTTACCAATACTTAGCAGATATAGGATAAGAATACACAAGTTTATTCTACAGAAAAAAATCATTTTGATAATTTAGAAACTCTGTTTTAGAAGTATTTTCAATATAGTTATTTGGGTGCTTTATCTTTTCATTCATAAACGCTTTGACCAAAGAAATGCTTATGTGAAATCTTAAATAGAAGAAATAAAAACAGAGCTGTTCTGATTGAGGCTGGATTTGAGCCTGGAGGTCCAATCTACTTGCTGCCTCTTTCCCCATTTCACTTCACCCCTGAAATGAAAGCCAAAGAAGCTTTATTCTGCACCATTAGAGAACCATGGCTCTGTATTAATACAAACTATTTGTGGATTTTAATCATCCACAATCACTTAATCACTTAATCACTCATTGCTTGAGGATTTATACACCTAATTAGAGGTGGCCTATAAATCTCTATAAAAATTGTATGCATATCCTGTTTTATTGGGTAGGAATTCTCCTGAATATTTGTTCAACTGTCTAGAATCCATACATAGTCAATATTCTCTGATAATTTCTGGTCATTGAAACCAACTGGGAGGATGTCACATTATCGTTCTATGTTCTATTTTGTTTTTCAGCAATGAGTTCAGCAACAGGAGAGCTAACTGTCCAAGCATGTAAGTCTAGTTAGCTTATAAAGACAAGTTCAATTTCCACATCAATATCTTCAAATATTAGCTCATAATTTCCCATCCATGTCATACATTTTCTGTGGAAGAGGGTAACAAGTGGACCATAAACAGAAATATTTTTTTCTAACTCTGAACCTGATCTTTACATCATGTTCAAGAAAAACATTTCACATGATGGGAATTTGGGGGCAATTTGAAGAAATCATGTATTTATGGCTTGGAATAAATGGGCTTGCTCTTCTAATTTTTAAAAATGATATGAAATGTTCTTTCTGCTGAGAAATAAAATATGAGAAAATGATAAATGGGGAAGAAATAGACCCTACTATCTGTGACTGAGCTATAAAATTTGTTTACTACATTCATTTTCATGGTTGACATCAGCTTCACCCACTCCTTTCATATCACTGTGGCTTAAATTTTGAAAGATTTTAATCAAAGTGGTGATGAATTTGAGCAAAAGTATTCATGCATTTGCCTCTGTGTCTTGCAAACTATACTTATCTATTCATTCGTTCATTCAGAAAGTGAATACCACTATGAATAAGACATGATCCCTTGTCTAAAATTGAGAGTTCAAAGGTAGGGGAAAATATAAATAAATCAGGAAATGTTAAAATAACGTGATAAGTGCTACAACAGAGAAAGTGCACAGTGCTATGAGAGCCAATCACAGAGTCAGCTTAACCTGGTCTTGGAGGGTCAGAAAGTGATCCCTGAGACAAGAGAGAGGAGAGAGACCAGGAGTCAAGTGACAAGTGGGATGATGTCCTTGCCAGGGGGAGCACTATGTAAAAATGTCTTTAGAAAAGCAAGAACGTCTTTGGTTAGGTTTATTCCTAGATATTTTATGGTTTTTGGTGCAATTGTGAATGGGCTCAGTTACTTGATTTCTCTTTCTGTTGCTTCATTATTGGTGTATAAAAATGCAACTGGTTTCTGTACGTTGATTTTGTACCCTGCGACTTTGTTAAATGTGGATGGAACTTGAGGGTACTATGCTAAGTGAAATAAGTCAGGCAGAGAAGGACAGATAACATATGTTTTCACTCATATGTGGATCAGGAGAAATTTAACAGAGGACCATGGGGGAGGAGAAGGGGAAAAACAGGGAGAGAGAGGGAGGCAAACTGTAAGAGACTCTTAAAT
This sequence comes from Hyaena hyaena, assembly GCF_003009895.1. Lineage (NCBI taxonomy): Eukaryota > Metazoa > Chordata > Mammalia > Carnivora > Hyaenidae > Hyaena > Hyaena hyaena. The sequence continues at coordinate 295,849 of NW_024081478.1, read as the reverse complement.
ACTGAGACAACCTGAGGGTTGATGGGGGATGGGTGAGAGGGGAAAATGGGTGGTGGGCATGGAGGAAGGCACTTGTTGGGATGAGCACTGGTGTTATATGGAAACCAACTTGACAATAAACTATATATTTTTTTAAAAGTATAGCTCAAAAAAAAAAAAGAAAAAAGAAAAGCATGAACATGGTCACTTATTGTAATTGAAAAATGTCAGTGTAACTGGAACGTAGAATGGGGGTTGGGGAATATGGGAAATGGATATGATTAATAGTGATCAAGGACCAGAATGATGCTCAAACATTTCAACCTCATTTAGAGGGCAATAGGAAGTCACTCAGTCAGATTTCAGTATAGAGAATAGATTAGAAGAGCAGGACTGGAGGCAGGGTGATGATCTAGGGAGCTGTTGCAATCCTACAGATGAGAAAAATAGTAGTCTAAACTGAAGTAATGGCAGAATGGTGGAGATTTCTACAATGACTGGACACAGTGGAGGATAGTCAATATCAGTAAAATGAGTTTTCTTTTGTGATGCCCAATTAGTTGGAACAAGAATTGAATCTACCATATTTTCCTTATTAGCACCATGTTCTAAATGTGTGCCTTAGGAATGTAAGCAGCAAAATAATCTCTGATCTGACACACATAATAGAGTACATATTTATTCCCACCAAAAGTGAATGGGATGTTTATGTGGAAACCTGGAACTCTCCATCCTGAAAAGTAAGAAACTAGTCATTATATGTTAACCCATGCACGCCTTAGGAATTAGTCATACAGAAAATATATGGGAGAAGGAGTTCTAGCAAATGGGCAATTACTAGTCTGGTGAGTTCTACCAGTAAAAACATTATGTCAAAGTGACACACTGAATCATCTGAAACTGGGAAGCAACAATCATAGCAGGAGCTTCCAGGATATCTAGATAATTGATGCCACAAGTCTTCAGGAAACATAACTTTGTGATATGTCAATCCTTTGTAGTTTAAGGTAGTTTTAGTAGACAATATATAACCACATCTATAAATGCAGGGATGAGCAAAACATCAACATATCAGGAAATACAGAGGTTAGGTGTTAATGTTTTGCATAACAATAGATGCAAATATTGCATTATAGTACTCTGTTAGGTACTCTGAATCAAAGACTATAGAGACATTTCTTATAACTTAATGATCTTATCTCTTACAGGTTGTGGTAAACGAGACGTTCCATTAATTGTCAACAGAATAATGTCTGGAGACATTGCAGCCAAGGCTGCCTGGCCATGGCAAGCTTCCCTTCAGCGAAATAACATACATCAGTGTGGGGCCACCTTGATTAGTAATACGTGGCTCATCACCGCAGCACATTGCTTTAAGAAGTAAGTTATTGACTGTAAGTTGGCCCTCACTACTGCTAAAAAGCTGAGATTTATTATGTCCTGATCAATAATCAATGCCCCCAAATATTACTGAGGTAAATGAGAAAATTTTCTTTCAAGCTTTTTTCTAATGTGTTATAGTTGCATATGTATTTGCAAAGTTAGTGAGAGAGTAGTAGTCCTTATCCTAGGATTCATTGGTCATGTCCTCACAGGTTTTGAGGGCTTTTTTGAAGTATAGTTGACACAAATGTCACATTAGTTTCAGGTGTAAACATGGTGATTCAACTTCTCTATATGTTATGCTATGTTCACCACAAATGTAGCTACCATCTGTCACCATACAACACTATTACAATATTATTGACTATTTTCCCTATGCTGTGGCTTTTATTCTGTGACTTATTTTTTCCATATTTTCCCCATTCCTCAACCACCCACTCCCCTGGCAACTACCAGTTTGTTCTCTGTATTTATAGATCTGATACTGCTTATTTATTCATTTGGTCTTTTTAGATTCCAGATATGAGTGAAATCATGTGTTATTTGTTCTTCTCAGTCTGACTTATTTCACTTAACATAATACTCTCTAGGTCCAACCATGCTATTGTGAATGGCATGATCTCATCTTTTTCGAGGTTGTATAACATTCCATTGTGTGTATGTTCATACACACACACATATATACATATACACATATACACACACACAAGTATATATGCAAGCACACACATATATGTAAACACATATATGTATATCTATATGTGTATATATAGATATCTATACATATGTATATATCTATATATATCAAATCTTTCTTATCTATCCATTTATCAGTGGACATTTAGGTTACTTCCATATCCTGGCTATTGTAAATAATGCTGCAATAAAACATAGGGGTGTTTATATCTTTTTTGTTTTAGTTTCTTTTTTTAAGTTTTTATTTAAATTCCAGTTAGTTAACATACAGTGTAATATTAGTTTCAACTGCAGAATTTAATGATTCAGCACTTATATACCACACCCAGAGCTCATCACAATAAGTGTACTCTTTAATCTCCATCACCTTTTAAACCCATCCCTCCACCCACTCCCCCTTTGATAACCATCAGTTTGCTCTCTATAGTTAAGAGTCTGCTTCTTGGTTTGCCTCTCTTTTTTTCCTTTGCTCATTTGTTTTGTTTCTTAAAACCTACATATGCGTAAAATCGTATGGTATTTGTCCTTCTCTGACTTATTTAACTTAGCATATTTTCCAGCTCTGGGGTGCCTAGGTGGCTCAGTTGGTTAAGCACTGGATTCTTAATCTCAGCTCAAGACTGTGTCTTGAGATCATTGTCATGAGTTCAAGCCCAGCCTTGGGCTCTGCACTGGCATGAAGCCTGCTTAAAAAAAAATAATCTTTAGCTTCATCCACATTGTTGCAAACGACAATATTTGATTTTTTTATGACTAAGTAATATCCCATTATATATATATATATATCCCATTATATAGTTTAGATATAGATGTAGATAGATATAGATAGATATATACTATATTTTCTTTGTCCATTCATCAGCCAATGAACATCTGGGCGTTTCCATAATTTGGCTGTTGTAAATAATGCTGCTTGTATAAACATCAGGGTACAAGTGTCCTTTTGAATTCATGTTTTTACATCCTTTGGTAAATATCTAGTAGTATGATTCCTGGATCATAAAGTAGTTCTATTTTTAAATTTTTGAGGAAATTTCATACTGTTTTCCAGTTTGCATGCCCACCAACAGTGTAAGAGGGTTCCTCTTTCTTGGCAAGCTCACCAACACCTGCTGTTTCTTGTGTTGTTGATTTAGCCATATTAACAGGTGTGAGGTGATATCTCATTGTAGTTTTAATTTGGAGTGCATATATCTTTTTGAATTAGTATTTTTGTTTTCTTTAGATAAATAGCCAGTAGTGGAATTACAGGGTCATATGGTAATTCTGTTTTTTTAAATTTTTTTAAAAGTTTATTTATTTTGAGAGAGAGAGAGCCCACACATGGGAGCAGGGGAAGGACAGAGAGAGAGGGATAATGAGAATTCCAAGCAAGCTCCCCACCATCAGCACTGAGCCTGCCATAGGGCTCAAACTCACGAACTTTGAGATCATGCCCTGAAACAAAATCAAGAGTCAAACGCTTAAAGGACTGACCCCCCCAGGCATCCCGGTAATTCTATTTTTAATTTTTTGAGGAACCCTAATATGATTTTTCACAGTGGCTATACCAATTTACATTCTCGCCAATAGTGCCTAAGGGTTCCTTTTACTCTACAACCTGGCCAACATTTGCTGTTTCTTATCTTTTTAATTTTAGCCATTCTGACAGGTATAAGGTGATGTCTCATTGGTTTTGATTTGCATTACCCTGATGACCAGTGATGTTGAGAATTTTTTCATGTGTCTATTGGCCATCTGTATATCTCCTTTGGAAAATGTCTATTTGGTCACACTGCTCATTTTTCAATAGGATCATTTGTTGTTGTTGCTATTGTTTTTGGTATTGAGTTGAGTAAGTGCTTTATTTATTAACCCCTTATCAGATATACTATTTGCAAATATATTCTTCCATTCAGTAGGTTGCCTTTTTGTTTTGTTGATGGTTCATTCACTGTGCAGAAGACCCCAAAGGGCCAAAGCAACTTGAGAAAGAATGGGGCTGAAGAAATCACAATCCCAGATTTCAAGATACACTACAAAGTTGTGGTAATCAAGACAGTATGATACTGACACAAAAATAGACACACAAATCAATAGAACAAAGATCCCAGAAATAAAGCCACAATTATATGGCCAATTAATCCACAACAAAGGAGGCAAGGATATACAATGGGAAAAAAGACAGCAAATGGTATTGGGAAAATGTGACAACTACATATAAAAGAATGAAACTGGACCACCATCTTACACCATACACAAAAATAAACTCAGAATGGATTAAAGACCTAAAGGTGACACCTGAAACCATAAAATTCCTAGAAGAAAACATAGACAGCAATCTCTTTGACATTAGCTGTAGAAACATTTTTCTAGACAGGTCTCCTCAGGTAATGGGAAAAAAGCAAAATTAAACTACACCAAAACTATACTATTTGGGGACTACACCAAAATTAAAAGCTTTTTCACAGTAAAAGAAACCATCAACAAAATAAAACAAAAAGACAACCACCAAATGGGAGAAGATACTTGCAAATAAAATTCTGACTTTTGATACCATAGTAATTCTGTCTACCTGATTCTAAATCTGAATAGAGACATAGATTCTTAAAGTTTGAAAGACATCAGAGCTCAACAGGCCAATATGTTAGAACACATCGAAATCCCTTATATAGGAACCTAGTTGGGCATTGAATATCTCAAAGTAAGGAGAGCTTATTAGCTCCAAAGTTAGCCAATTTTGTGGTAGATGGATCTACTATTGCAAATATCCTTATAACACTGAACACCAAATCTGCAACCTAATAACTTTTACCCACTGATATATTTTTTTTCATCTGGAACAGCAGGGATCAAATTTATTTCTTTCGCCATAGAACCTTGGAAAGAACCAGCTCCTTATTCTCTCTTTTAGAGGCCAAATAATATAAAATGAATGTAAATCCTTGAAACCATATGTGAAAATAAATATCACTACTTTATTTCATAGCATCAGCTTCAGATGTTCTACAATCTTAGTTCTTCTCCTCTAAATGTCCTTGATTTTGTCAGTGTCTCCTTTAAATCATGCTTCCAAGAACTAAAAACACTTCTCAAAATAGATAGTATGATTGGGTCGCCTGGGTGGCTCACTCAGTTATGTTTCCAACTCTTGATTTTGGCTCAGATCATGATTTCATGGTTCATGTGATGGAGCCCCACATCAGGCTCTGTGCTGACAGTGCAGAGCCTGCTTAGGATTCTCTCCTCTCTGTCTCTACTGCTCCCCACCCTAAAATAAATATAAACATATTTTTTAAAAATCTGGATAGGATGACCAGGGTCATAATGACAAACTAAAATGGGAGGGCTTCTTAAAAGCAAAAACAAAATATGCTTGGGATTCTGGGGCACCTGGGTGGCTCAGTCAGTTAAGCATCCGACTTTGGCTCAGGTCATGATCTCATGGTTCGTGGGTTCCAGGCCCGCATCGGGCTCTGTGCTGACAGCTAGCTCAGAGCCTGAAGCCCGTTTTGGAATTCTGTGTCTCCCTCTCTCTCTGACCTTCCCCTGCTCACACTGGCTCTCTCTCTCAGAAATAAATAAAAATCATTTTAAAAAAACCTAAAACAATATAAATTGAATGTGAAGGTAATCGGTAGCTCAATTACCAAAAACTCTGTCAAAAGGATGATGTCTAATTCAGTAGAATTGCTACTGAAAGACTTAAGATGTTTTTAATAGCCCACCAAAGATCTTTATCCAGCACCATGTCCTAGACAATGTATTTTCTAGGTTTGGCAGATGATGTGGAAGTTATAATCAACAAAGTAGCTGACGACAGATGCTGGAAGGGTTAACAAATGTGTGGTTAAGAAAAACAGATTTCAAAAGGATTTAATTATGTTAGAGTGATAATCCAGAACAATTTTGCTAAGTATAAATGTAAGGCTCTAACTTGAGTTAAAAAAAAAAAAATCCAAAAAAAAAAAAAAATCCAAGTATATCAGTACCAAAAGCATATTTGTGCTTTAATATGTGCAAATTGCTTAAAAGTTTTGTCAGAAAATTGTTCAGTTATTCACAAAATTACATTGTGATTTAAACTGAATTAAAAGAAACACAGATTTCAAAATAGAAGACATTAGACTCTTTGTTGGTCAAATCCTGACTGGGATATTGAGTTCTGTCCTGGAAATACAATCAATGAAAACTTGAGAAAATGAAACGTTCTCAGACTATAGAGAGTTGGATGGTAAAGGTAGGTGACAGTGTAACTGTATGGTCTACTTTGCCATTCAAAGCCTACATCTGAGACACTTTACTGTGTAAGAGAATTAGGGAATCAAGTAAGAACTTTCAATAGTTAGAGCTGCTCAAACATGCAAGTGATTCCAAGGTGAAGAAAGAGAGTCTAAGGGAAAGGTGATAAACTCATTTGCAGAAGGGTTCAAGCATAGACAATTGCTACCTGAGACTGTGTTCTTGCAACAACTATTACCATTTATTAAGCTCCACTGTGCTACAAATTTTTGGTTAGATGATTAAGATTGGTTTTATATAGGCGCACCTGGGTGGCTCAGTTGGTTAAGCATCTGACTTTGGCTCAGGTCATGATATTACGGTTGGCGAGTTTGAGCCCCACATTGCGTCAGACTCTGTGCTGACAGCTCAGAGCCTGAACCCTACTTCCAATTCTGTGTCTCCATCCCTTTCTGCCCCTCCCTTTGCTTGTGCTCTCTTTCCCTCTCAAAAGTAAATAAACATTTAAAAAATTGTTTAAAAATTGATTTTATATAATTCTTACACTCACACTCACCTCATTAAGTAAACCATGATTGGTAAGCTTTTTTTCACTGAGTGAAATAAGAAAAGTTAAGTAACTTGCCCAAGGTCACAATGTTAAGGGATGGTGGAATTGAACACAGGCATGTATGTCTGCCTCATGCAAAGTTCCATCTTTCAAGCATTGGATCAGTGAGAGGACTAAATGACTGTTTATGGCCTTCCCTACTCTGAGGCTGTTTGATATCACTGCAGTCTTATACTGATTTAATGCTTTAAAAACTCTTATCACGTGGATTGATTTTCAAGCTAATAATCAACAAAATTCCCAGATCCTTTTTATAGGGATGGTTTCCAAACCAGGAATCACACTTTGAATTTTTACAGTTTAGTTGGGGATCTGAATTACTGTTTTATACTTATTATCATTAAATTGCATCTTTTTGATTTGGGCCCAGTTTAAAAAATGTTTAAGTTTATTTGGAATCTTCACTTAGTGTCTTTCTTGTCAGGTGTTTCTTTCAGGTTTGCTACCTACAAATGTAACAAATACAAGTTGTATTAAATAGTATCAGGGTATTGTTTGAAAGTTCTGAAATGACCACTTCCATTTGAGTAAATACAATTCAAGGTTTGTCTTTTGCATTTCCAAGTTCAAAATACTTGATTTATGTTAAGTTTATCTAGGCATGATTAAGGTAAGGAAGCATATTTGTACCAATAAAATTCACAAAAGACTGATTTATAAACAAAAATGTCAATATGTTTATGCAAATGAATAATTGTGTTCCAACACCAATTTTTATTTAGCTTTTCTCATTAGAATATTTTTTACATCAAAACTGTGTATAAAAACAAGATTTAAACTTTAAATTGAAGTTCCCTTAGAGAGAAAAATAATAATAATCCCAACACAATTAGAGCTGTCAAATTGGACTTAAACCCCATGATATGTTTATATGCTTCTTTCTATGACTAAAGCTACCTATTAAGAAATAATTAGGTTGAGGAACAAGTATCTATACGGGCAGTATCTGCTTCTGCTTATCCCTCATAGACGGTGTTAGTACTTAGTTAAGAACACTAAACTTGCTACTAATAAATATAGTTTGGTGAGAGACCATGTCCAATAAAGAGAAGAGCAGAGAGAGGCAAGCAGACATGATACTTGGCAAATAGTTTAACCTATCTAGGCTTTATTTTCCTTATGTATAAAACAAAAGCTTTACTAGATGATCTTTTATTACTAAATGACCTTTCCAATCTCTATTCATACCATGATCTGCCAGTTGTGCAAGCCCATAAGCTAAAAGTTGTGCACAAGCTACAAGTCACCCACACTTGGTCATCTTTCACAAGATTTCTGACAACTTTTTTTTAAATTTTTTATTTATTTTAGAGAAAAAAAGAGAGAGAAAGAGGAGGAGGGCTGTGGGGGAGGGACAGAGAGGGAGACAGAGGATCTGAAGTAGGCTCCATCCAGGCTCTGAGCTGTCAGCACAGAGTCCAATATGGGGCTTGAAATCATGAACCATGAGATCAAGACCTAAGCCAAAGTCAGAAGGTTAACTGACTGACCCACCCAGGAGCTCCTACTTCTGACAACAATTACTTCATTAATTCTTGCCTCCAACAATCTATTCCCCAGAAAGAATCTATGGAATCTTTTAAATGTAAATGAATCTACATTACTCTTGTCTTAAAATCATCCAGTGAATTCCAGTATCACTTGAATAAAATCTAAACACTTTATTCATGACATATAAGACACTCAAAAATGTGGTTTCTGTCTACCTTCCCAGCCTCATGCCCCACCTCTTTTCCCTTGGGTCTTCAACTGCAGTCCATCTGGTGTAAGCCTGGGGAAGTTTGTCTGGAAACTTGTCTCCTTGCCTTCTTACAGCTGACTCCTCATAAACCATGTCTCAGATCTTAAAAGAGAATTATCTAACTACCCCCCTGTACTCTATTCCATTGTCCTATTTTATGTTATTCATAGCCCTTATCACTGCTTGGATTTATTTATCTGCTAATTCATTTTGCTCTGTTTCCTTCACCGGAATTGAATATTGCCACCAGCAGGGACCTTTTCTGTCTGGCTCACCACTTAAATACCAGCACTTCAAGTAAGGCTCAGCATACAGAGTTTCAATAAATATTTGCTGAAGAGATAAATGAATGATAGTTTATGTGCTTTACAGTTCTAGAATTCAACAATTCTTATTTTAGCTCTAAGATATTGTTTGTATACACTTTATCTTTCAAAATAGCAATAGACTATATTTAAAGGTGAAAGGAAACTCTCACTACAACCAAGTATTTTTAATATGGAGTTTTTTTATTAACCCTCATGCAATTATTATAGTGCTGTAGTTTATATGTACTGTTCATTTGTAACCTCTTCTAGTAATGCAAATCCACGTCAATGGACTGTTAGCTTTGGAACAACAATCAACCCTCCGTTAATGAAAAGAAATATCAGGAGAATTATTGTCCATGAGAGATATCATGCCCCAGCAAGAGAGTACGACATCGCTGTTGTACAGTTCTCTCCCCAGGTCACCTTTACTGAGAACATCCGCCGGGTTTGTTTGCCAGAAGCCTCTGCATTCTTCCAACCAAATTCAACTGTTTATATCACAGGATTTGGAGCACTTTTCTATGGGGGTAGGTATCTCAGAAAGGACCACAGAGCTCTAAGTCCAATTTAGCAAAACAGTATGATTTAATCCAATCTCCATCAATATTTTCCTGCCCCCCACTCCCATAGAGCATGGTTAGATTAGTTAGAGCTCTAATTTTGTAACTGATAGAAACTCAACTCAAGCTTACTAAAGCAAAAATAATAATAAAATAGAAAATTTGGCTCTTGTAATTTGGACATCAAGAGAGATGAGATGAGTCTGGTTTCAGACATAGCTGGAGTCAGGAGTTTGTATGATGTCATTAGGTGCCAAATCTCTGAATCTTCCCATTCCTGGCTTTTTCCCTCTAGATTGCCTTCATATGGAGGGATTCTAGTTCCACATAGCATCAAAGGTGGCCAATAGCATCAGGGTTTACATCATGTTCCCCTAGTAAATGTGGAGGGAAGAACATGTTCTCTTTCCCAGAATCTACATTAATCCCTGAAAAGGTTTCCTTTGGCCCCATTTGTGTCCAACATACTTGGACTGACTGGCTAACTCAAATACTCACTCCTGTGCCTATACCAAGAAAGACAGGTGTGTGATAGGCATCTTGGTCAGAATCACATGGAATAATGGAGAGGAAGCTCCAAAGGGGTGGGCTTCAAGGAAGACATAAAAGAAATAAATGTTCCCTCAGCAACACTGGAGTCAATTTCTACGTGCTGGTTGTCTATGCAATGCCAGGTATACATCGGATGTGTTGTCATCCTCATACCCACTCCAAGCCTCCTTCCCTTTATGCCTCATCTTTTTAAAAAAATTTTTAATGTTTATTTATTTCTGAGAGAGAGAGAGAGAGAGAGAGAGAGAGAGACAGCGTGAGCAGGGGAGGGTCAGAGAGAGGGAGACACAAAATCTGAAGTAGACTCCAGACTCTGAGCTGTCAGCACAGAGCCCGACATGGGGCTCAAACCCACAAATCGTGAGATCATGACCTAGTCAAAGTCGGACGCTTAACTGACTGAGCCACCCAGATGCCCCATATGCCTCATGTTTATGAGGCCCCCTCTCCCCTTTTAACTGACTCCTCCCCTTGGTTTGCTCCACACTCATTTTTACTTTCCTGGGTAAAGTTTCTTCTTGTGAAGAAAAACTTCACAAGTTTTTCTGTTTCTCAGCTACAATGTCCAATTACAGCAAAATCTGCTCCAGAACTACAGAGGCTAATTTAGAGAGAGTCTCTGATAACAAAGCTTCCATAGCTCTCTCTAAAGTGATTTAACTTGATATGCCTCCTCAAACTTCTAACAAATAGGAATGATTTTGCTTTTAAATGCTTTTTCGGCATACTTAGATACACTCTGGACTGTAAAATCTGGTCTAGGTACTTAAGTGTAACAACAGCAAGAGAGTTTCCTTAACTCTGGACATAATTAGATAAGAAAAGCCTTTCTGGGAATGACAAAACCCATTCACAGAGCTCTGTACAATTCATTTATATATAATAAACCCTAAAGAATAAACTTTCCATTCTTAGTCTCCACTAAGGAACTAGGAATATCTTTCACTATAGGCTTGATGGTCTCTAGATTTTTTTGCAGGTGTCCCATGTGGTTTTATTCCTATTATAGAAGCTGAGATATGTGTGGCTTTCTTTTCAGCTTCCTGACCAGTATGTGATTTGATATAAAGAATCCCCTAATGTTTGTGATATTCTTTGTTTCCACCAGAGGCAGTTATCTTCTTGTCATAACATTGGTTTCTACAACTCAGGATCTAGTTTATAATCTGGAGCCCCAAATTTATAATGCATTAGAAATTAAATCATTAATTTTAAATGTCATTATATGTATAAAAGCTCTTCATAAAATGTAAAGGATAAAATAAATGTACACAATACATAGTTACTTTATATAACATAGTTATATATAGCTATATATGTTATATGGTTACTGTATATATATATAGTTGTTATATAGTTATATATTATACATATATTGTGTATATGTTATATAACATGCTTTATATAACATAGTTATATAGTTATTTTATCAAGTCAAGGGAGAAAACGATCTAAACCTGACAATTTTCTAGAAACAATTTGGAATCCACAAATACAAACTGTATTTTTATTTTTTTACTTTTTTATTTACTTATTTATTTTTTTATAGCAACAGACATTTTTATTTTTTACTATCACACTGAACCATGAAAATAAATGATTTGTCAACTGTTGACAAGCAGATAATTGGTGTCATTTGTTCAACTAAAATTATGTCTAGTTTTTAGATCTTCTGCAAGGTTCAAAATATTAATGCCTAAACTGTATTTTTAAAACTTAGTGCTTTCCAAAAAAAAAAAATGAGTACTTTCCTATCTCTCTATATATAAATGGATAGGTTTTAAAGAAAAGGTACGATGCTAAGCAAAATAATTCTGTCAGAGAAAGATAAACACCATATGATTTCACTCACATGTGGGATTTAACTAAGACACAAACAAAAGAGCAAAGGAAAAAAGAGAGAGAGAGAAACGAAGAAATAGACTCTTAACTATAGAGAACAACGAATGGTTACCAGAGGGAGGTGGGAGAGGGGATAGGTAAAATAGGCAATGGGGATTAAGAAGTGCACTTGTGATGAGCACCGGGTGATGTATGGAAGAGGTGAATTACTAAATTGTACACCTAAAACTAATATAACACTGTGTTAAATATACTAGAATTAAGATAAAATAAAATAATAAAAATAAAGTAAATGTACAAGGGTTTTCCAGAAAAAGACACAAAATGTTTTTCTTACAAGCATAGGTATTTACAAAAATGTGATAAGGATAATAATTATCATTTAAATATGCCAGATTTTAAAGAAAAATTTATTCTAGACACTGCTTATATTAACTTCATTCTGTATCGACAGTTTTATTTTTTTTATTTTTATTTTTTTTAAATGCGATTACTGCTTTTTTTTTTTAATTTTTTTTTAATGTTTTTATTTATTTCTAGGAGAGAGAGAGAGAGAGACAGCATGAGCAGGGGAGGGTCAGAGAGAGAGGGAGTCACAGACTGAAATAGGCTCCAGGCTCTGAGCTGGCAGTCAGCACAGAGCCCGACGCGGGGCCCGAACCCACGAACCGCGAGATCATGACCTAAGCGAAAGTCGGACGCTTAACCGACTAAGCCACCCAGGCGCCCCATGTATCGACAGTTTTAATATGAAATAGGTTAGATTAGGAAAAAAAAGTCCACTCACTTCATTCTAGCTAAGGATGTTGATTGTAAACACTAAAATTATTTTGTTTTCCCTTAAGGGGAATCCCAAAATAATCTTCGAGAAGCCAGACTGAAAATCATAAGTGATGACGTGTGCAAACAACCACATGTATATGGCCATGATATAAAATTTGGAATGTTCTGTGCTGGATATCTGGAAGGAATTTATGATGCCTGCAGGGTACGTAGAGATTATTTTGATATCATTAACTCAAAACATTTTTTATCTCTTTCAAGAAATATTCAGTTCTTTATGTTTGTACCAATATAGATATCTTGTCGGTTCAGTAATTTCTAAACGCATATTTCACAACGCAAACATTTTTGGATGTTTTATTAAGCAAAATGCTATAAACAGAATTTCTTTAAAGGTATCAGACAAACTAGCCAACAAAATTAAATTTTCTTAATACCAGAAGTCTAAAGGTTCATAGAGCAGAGTCCCTTTTCTTAAAGAGCTCCCATCTAAAAAGGAAATCATCATGAACAATGAGCTATGATGAGATGTTTTAAATGATATAATGGAGATCAAATGTTTTTAGTGTGAAGGGAACATTTTTGCAGCAAATATCAAATAAAATATGTGGTTCATCAGAATATTTTAAGTAATAAGCTTAATATTTAGCAATTTTCTTTCTCTCTTTTATTTTCAGGGTGATTCTGGGGGTCCCTTAGTTATAAAGGATTTTAAAGACACCTGGTATCTCATTGGAATCGTGAGCTGGGGAGATAACTGTGGTCAAAAGAACAAACCTGGAGTTTACACAAAAGTTGTTTATTACCGAAACTGGATTACTTCAAAAACAGGCCTCTAATTCTCTATAAAAGTTAAATAAATATTGAGAGCTGTAAGAAAGCTACACATGTATGAGAATTTAAATATTCAATGAATATATACAATGAAGTGAGATTAAATGATGTGACTTATTTTAGAATCACTTTAATCAACCAATAACCCATAGTCAATTTATAAGGGATTTAAATCCTTATAAATTTGTAAAGTAGCGGGTCACTTTATCCTGGCTGGAAGAATACATCAGAGATACTCAACTCTTTACAGCATGCAAAGTAGAGTATAAAAGTAGTGTAATGCAAATTTTTGAAAATAATCTGTGAGATTTTTGAAACATCTTTGTCAAGCATGTCTGAGAAACTTTAAAATCTCTTAAAGAATTCAGGGAAAATTTATACAATTTCTAATCATTTCTGCTGAGCTCACAAATACTTTTTTCTTTTTCTTTTTTATTACAAATTTTCCAAAGAGATTTTTTTTTACTATAATACATTTTCTACTTATAAACACATTGGAAGGATCCTTGAAAAAAAGAAAGTTATATCTAGGAAACAAAATATAGTGGTAAATCAGGCCAGAGATCTTCTAACCTTTTTCTATTGTGAAACCTCCCTATTTTTGGTGATTTTTTTAAATACACACACATACACACACATACACACACACACACACACACACACACACACAGAAATATCCCTACCCTCAGCTATATACAGAGAAAGCCTGAATAATAAACGAATGCATATAATATCAGCTAGTCACAAAGATACCTTTGTTACAAAAGCTGGGGGGAAGGTGATGGTAACTTCATGAGTCATTCCAAAACAATGGCACAAAAATTTGACATTTCATAGATACATTTACATGTTTGAACAACCAGGAGGTAGTTCTTTACATTATTGTAAGGTTAAATGCCTAGAAGAACTTGAGAATTTCCTAATATGTTGAAGAATCAATGAGCTTTGTCTTCCTACATAGAAAGAAACATTTATATCTTGAATTGCTGTAGCCAATTATCTCCTAAGGCTTGTGATGGTAGCCTAACTATTGCAACCATGAAACACTAGCTTTAAAAAAAAATTAAATGCAAATTTCAAGGACCTACCACACAGAACACATGAACACAGTGACCTGAAAAAGCCCCTAAGTGTCTAATGAAGACATTAGGAAAGTCAGGCTTGGGTATTCTATGAAACAATTAAATGAAAACTTTGTGGAAACTGATTCCCTGACAATGTCAGTGAAATATCAGGTTTGTGGGCAGAGGGTATCATTTATTCAGCTAGTCCGATAAGACAAACCATAGAAAAATTGAGTTACTTTATAATAATGTCTCCCCACGGGCTTTTGATAAGGCATGAAACTAAACCTACAATAATCTAAAAGAGACTAATAATTTACACACACACACACACACACACACACACACACACACTAGACTAGTGTCCATAAACTAGACTCACAGAATTTTAAGGCTTAGAGAAGGCTGTAAGTCATTCAGGCCAATACACCTATGGTTCAGATAACTGAAGCCAGGAAATGTCAATGACATGGTAAACCTGTAGGTAGTTTGTATCCCAAGTGGGCCTAGAACTGAGCTACCAATTTCACATGCCCTTTTTCTTACAAAGTTTCTTTATGATCACCTATATTTATTGGAATAATCAGATCTATAAGAATTTCAGTGACTTCTACTGAATCTATTTTAAATTAGAACTCTTATCTTTCACTCAGCATTATACATTTAATGTTCCTATGTGTTTTTTCATGGCTTGATAGCTCATTATTGCTGAGTAATATATCATTGTATGGATGAACCACACAATTTGTTTATCCATTCACCACTCATCCATTCATCAAAGGACATCTTTGTTGTTTCCACGTTTTGGCAATTATGACTAAAGCTGCTCTAAACATTGTGTGCCGATTTTTGGTGAAAGAATAGACAAATCAATTTGACAGAATAGAGAGCCCAGAAGTATAGTCACATAAATATAACGAATTGATCTTTGACAAGAGTAAAGGCAGTTCAGTGGAGAAAGAACAGTCTTTTCAACTAATGATGCTAGAAACACAGGACATCCACATACCAATAAATGAATCTAGATGCAGACCTTATACCCTTCACAAAATTAACTCAAAATGGTCATAGACCTAAATGTAAAAATTTTAAATGATATGATTCATTGGGCAGCTGGCTGCCAATTCTCTGAACTCACTTCAAGATAAAGTTGCTTCTTCATATATAAAAACATGTATAGGCTTATACATTAGTTAATATTAGGGTGGTAATACATAATTCTGACTTTCAATGTTAAGATTCAAGAAATGATCTTAGAGTTATAAACTTTGCATTGTTAAACTGTTTTGTGCAGCATATAATTCTGGCTCCCAAATAAGTAAATATTGTTATATCATTTTAAATCTAATAATAAATGATGATTAAAGCATTTTATAAATAATATCACTGAATTTGTGTTGGGCCAAATCTTAGCATGAATCTTTCAACTGTTCTTAATCATTGCATTTCTTTTAAATAACTAGTTTGATTCTGAAGTAAGATTTCTCAACCTTGGCACTTTTGACATTTTGGTCCAGATAATTCCTTACTGTGAGGGGCTGTCCTGTGTACGATAGAATATTTAGCAGCCCCACTGGCCTCTGCCAACTAGATGTCTACAACACACTTCTCCTCCCAAATTGTGATAATCAAAAACATCTCCACACATTGACAAATGTCCCTGAAGGAGCAAACTATTCCCTGTTGAGAATTGCTGCTCTGAAGGCATTTGGTCATTGTTAGAAATGTAAGAGATATCTCAAAATTATAATATTGAGTATTCAAAAGTTATGGTTTCCTGATCAAACTGAACATTCATTATCGTGTTTCTAAAAGAAATAGCAGAACAAGTCAGTGGCTATTTCAAATACAGACTGAAATACACAATGTGCTTGAAGGATTTCTCTCATATTCTTCCCTAGACTAGAGTATATTTGTGGAGCCCCCTTAACCATTACTACAAAGATGGGCTTTTATAAATACAGCCTCTAGTATAGTCTCTCTATCTTGACCACAATCCACAGTAGAAAATATATTTCATATCACGGCTCCATAAATACATAACTAATTACATATATATTAAAAATTGATATAGAAATTTCATAAAACAATAGTTACTTAGTGCAATAAAATCCAATATTTTTTATTCTAATTCAATTTTTAAAGGGAATGAATATTTAACTTTTATTTTATTTTATTTTTTAAATATGTATTTATTTTTGAGACACCACAAGTGGGCAAGGTGCAGAGAGAGGGGGACAGATGATCTGAAGTGGCTCTGCACTGACAGGCTGACCGCAGCAAGCCCGTGTGGGGCTCGAATTCACAAACCGTGAGATCCTGACCTGAGTCAAAGTCGGATGTTCAACCAACTGAGCCACCCAAGTGCCCAACATTTTATTTTACTTTAGTTTAAAGTTTATTTATTTTGAGAGAGACAGAGACGGTGCAAGTGGGAGAGGGGTTGAGAGAGGAAACAGAGAATCCTAAGCAGGCTCCACACTGACAGTGCAGAGCCCAGTACAGAGCTTGAACTCATGAAACCATGAGATGATGACCTGAGCCAAAACCAAGAGTCAGATCTAACTGACTGAGCAACCCAGGATGTCCTCTATTTCAATATTTTTTTATGCTCACCCCACAAAGTAAGTTAATTTCAAAACCTAGCAGGCCATGACCTGCAGTGCCTATACCACATTCTAGAATAATAATCCACAATTATTAACATATTATTATTTTCTCCCCTACCCTCACTGCTCTCCCACCTTCAGCTTCTCCCTACTCTATCCATTTAGCAGATTGCAGCTCAGTTATGATACTATTCAATAACATTATTCCCACTCACTCAAATCATCACTGATTTCCTCTTTCCGTGACAAAAAGAGTCTAAATCTATGTCATCATGGATTTAGATACCTTTTATAATCTGCTAACAATAATAGACTTTTTGTTTTGCTTGTGCTCAGTGTCCTTAACACTGAATGTTACACTTTATTTACTGAATACATTCTCCTCTCTGGTCATGTAATGTTCTCTTCACTCTATAAGGTCTAGCCCAAATATCACCTCTACCAAGAATACATTTATCAATCCAGATAAAATTACTCTCCATTTCTTTTGTTCTCCCTCTAAAGCATTTCTCATACTTTACTCTGCATTGTAGTTTTAATGTACATGTATTACCTCTAAAATGTACTTTAAATTCCATAAGGCTGTAGGCTGATTTATTCATTTTTATATCACTCACAGGATTTTAGAACAATATTCAGTATATATTATGTTTCATGAAAGAATAAATTAACAGAGACAAATTATGATTCCTATGAAGGTAAGAGACCCCAGTTCTCAGTTGTTAACTGCTTCCCACACATCACTTTCCTTTATGTGGCCTTCCAACCCATACTGATCCTGCTTTGCATATTCCTGAGCATTCCTAAAGACTTTCCGCTTCCTGCCTACACCAGAAGTAATCAAAATACAGTGAAGCATGCATGATAGTGGCCTTTCAGGTAGTCTCCTAAATCAAAACCTGTTCTCTATATTCCCTTAAATGCGTACAGTCCAAACTCATAGGAATATTTGGAAATGAGGCTAAAAATCTCCCATTCTCTTTTATCATTTTTATTTTATCTACCAGGGACTGTCTTTTCTTCCTCTTTCTCCCATGGACCTCACAAATCTGAATACTTCCAACGGCCCTGTTAGATATCCATGATTATATTCTTCTGATTAAGGTCCTTCTCTGTTGAATTTGCCTAATAGGAAACAATAGAGATAAAACCAAAACATACACAGTATCTACTTTTTTAAGGTGACAGAAATAAAATAAAGTTTTAAAAAATGATATTTGGTTTATTGATTTTAATTAGCCATATAAGATTGTCTTTTTCATTTCCATTAGTAATCAACATTTAATTGATTACCGTTTTAAAACTATTTTTGTTGTTTTCAAAGTTCAGAAGACTTCTCCTACACCAGTAGTCTCTAAATTAAATGGAGTGGGGGTACTCAAAATGCAACACAGAAATACAAAAATATGCTTAATGGAAATGATTCTGGGGCTCATAGGCTAATGAAGAACTGAGAAACTCAGTGTAGCAAGAGTATTAAGACCTTTGATTTATAAGTATATATTAGGAATATCCAAGTTGGAAGAAAAATGCCACATTTTAGACTCAGTAACTGAAAAACCACTTGTCTGCAACTGTGGTATTTTTAGCTAAAGTTAGAATTGCTGAGGTACAATTTTAGAGTGAAGGCTATATCAAAAGCCATCTTACAAGATTTTTAAAACTGAGGATTAAAGTCAGTGGACAGGGTAATCGAGATACAAAGCCACTTAAATGGAAACAAGAAAAGTCTGAAAGAGTAAGTTCAAAGGAGAGTTTGAAAATTCAGAATCTAATTCTTAGAAGAACTAATGGCAAAATGAGGCAGATTTTAATAGAGTAACATTAACATTATTTGTAAAATTAATAGTAGATGAATTAAAGGTACTATCTCAGTTTTATTCATTGAAAGATCCAAATTGCTTGCTACATTTCTAAGCTGGGCAGTGGGTTGCTACATACAGTAGCATCTTCAGCCTGTACACTTCTCAGTAGACAACAATAGGAATTAACTGGTAACCTCTTCATATACTTGGGTTTTCTGTCTCAGGTTAATATAATTGGGAGATGTAGATTAAGCTAGAATGGGGTCTTGATTAATAGGCATAGGGCAGAACTGAGGAAGAAAGGAGTAATGGGAGTGAATGGGAAATTCAAGCTGACAGTTAGGAACTAAATATTAATAGTTACTATGACCTCAAAAGGGCTCACCAGACCTCTAGACCCTGGCACTAGCCATATGGACAGTCAGAGAGTATATTCTACATAGTAGTCTTCCAAATGGTTGGAAATTCAGCATCCCTAAGGATGCCACACAGTTGACATACTGTTGGCACCTGATCTTGATACCCCAGAGACAATGTTAGTGATACTTCTGTCTGTACATTTCCTAAGTGATAATAGAACTGCCAAAGGAATGCAGAATGGTACAACCACTTTGGAAGAAAGTTTGGCAGATTTTTACAAACTAATCATATTTTTACCACACAATCTAGCAGTTGTGATCCTTAGTATTTTTACAGAAGTGAATTGAAAACTTACGTCAATACAAAAACATGCACATGGATGTTTATGGCAGCTTTATTCATAGTTGCCAAAATTTGTAAGCAACCAAGGCATCCTTCAGTAAGTGAATGGGTAAATAAACTGTGGTAGGTCCATATCATGGAATATTACTCAGTCATATAAAGAAAGAAGCTATCAAGCCATGAAAAGAGTTAGAGGAAACTTCAATGCATATTACTAAGTGAAAGGAGCCAGTCTGAGAAGGCTAACTACTATATATTTCCAAATATATGACATTCTGAAAAGGTAAAACTATGGAAACAGTAAAAATATCAGTGATTTCCAGGGATTAAAGGGAGGGAGGTATGAACAGGTAGAGCACAGAGGATTTTTAGATTAGTACAACTATTCTGTACAAACTATAATGTTTGTCAAAACCTTCAGCATGTCAATGCCAAGAGTGATTCCAAATGTAAACTTTGGACTTTGAGTTATAAAGATGTTTTACTGTTGGCTCACTAGTTGTTACAGATATACTACTCTGGCTCAGGGTGGTAAGTGTGGGGGTGGCTCTGTGTGTCAGGGGCAGTGGGTGTATGGAAACTCTGTATTTTCTGCTCAATTTAGCTGTAAACCTAAAATTTCCCTAAATGTAAAATCAATTTTTTTAAAAGCTATTAGAGGCCTTTGGAGATGTGGTTGAATAGTACAGAGGCATGCTGAGTTCTAACTCACAATGTAGTTAGTATAAGGGAATTCTTCTGGAGCTAAATTGTGTTGTTGGCAGAAAACATAAAACATCTTTTTCTAATGATCAAGCTGAAACTCTTTATCAGTAGATTTAAGCAGAGAACAAAAACTAAAAGTATTTTTCTTAAATGAATAGCTGAATATCATGTAGGTTAAAATTCTGTCGAAAGTGATGGCAATAGTGTGGAGTGAGGCCCAGCACAGGACTGACAGCCTCATGAGGGTACTGGAGACTTCCAGGTTAGTGTTACTACTGTTGACTGGGAAAATCAGAGATAAAATGCAGGTTACAGGAATGAGACAAAGAAACAAACAACCGTTCCTCAGATTACCCTAATCTGTCCTCAGTCTTAAAATAGGTGTTATGGGTTTTAGACACACTAGATGATGCTATGTGGTATGCATCCCTGCATAACCTGTTGAATATTTTGCATGGGCTATAATGATCAACTAGGGTAATATCATGGTACAGAAAAAGCACTAGGTGGAGCACCTCCCTGACCAAGTTATACGGCCCTCATAGAGTGGACCACATCTGTATGGTGGGCCTCCCAGGGCCATCTCAGAAAGCCCTGGCATCCAGTTACACTATTATCCACAGGAATTCTCCTGGTATACTTTGAGGGATCATCTGCTTTAGCTGGAACCTCTAGGTTCCAGCTAGAGGACTTAAGAATTCTCAAAATCCTCTGTTTACTTCAGCAAAAGCACATTCAAAGAAAACGGAGACAGTAACTATGGTAGTGGGCAGCATGGAAGTCTAGGCACATGGCTTCACAACACTAGTTCCCATCAAAGGAATATTGATAAATCTTAGAACTATGCTTAATGTTGAAGAAATAATATTTCTTCAAGGTATTTGATCTTTGTGGAATTGTTTCCTGGAGAATTGGTTATGAATGGAGATCCCTGAGGAAAGACGATTTCCGTTTCAGTGATAAAGGGCAGGGTTGGCTTACAGGAGGAGATTGGAGGAATTTCTGTCATTATCTATAGAAACTACACAGTTACCCTGGGGTTCCAGAACCTCCCTCCCATGTGAAGATTTGTTTTACTTTGTTTAAGTGACCAAGGCATTAAAGTATGAAAGGAATCCCTGGGGAACCTTGAATGTTTGTCACTAACCTAAATGATTCTCACATACAAAACTGTTGTGTCATTTATCTTGCTGGGATTATGTCTGGATGGAGAGATCATTTGTAGTTCCTCAGTAGTAAGAGTCTGGCTTCATCACATACACATGATGGTGGTCCAGCACAAGCTTCTGGCTGAGCCTCCAACTCTCAAAGCCCCTCATGCTTTCCCAGGAGTCTGGGCGGGCACTGAGGAGCCCCTTCCAGGTCAGGAGTCATGCCCACAGCCTAGAACCGCTCTGTCTCCTTTCTCCCACTGTGTCTGATGCAATGAATATTGCCTTTGGTGCAAAAGCACAAACATTACACCTGCCTTTTCATGAAAAGCACTCTAGAAACAGTTTTTCCCTCACACAACCTTTCACTGGGCCATTTTAAAAAGAACTTAACAACATACTCTGATTATGCCATCACCTATTTAATCCAAAATCCTTTTTTAGATATCTCTGAAAAGATCAGATCAACAGGACATAGGACAAAAAATACACAGACATGAAAACACAGACTAGATTCCAGGGTGAGCTGGATAGCTTCTCCCTGTTCCATAACTATAGACTATTCCTAATCCCAGACAACTATCATAGTATTAAAAGTATAAATCATAGTATTAAAGGTCTAAAAGCCTTGAGAAATAAATGAGGATGAATCAGTGGAATTGCATCAGTATTACTGAAAACAAAAACAAGAAAGAGGAACTTAAGTACATCTTCTTCTGACAGTAATTTAGAATTGTTACCTTGTGTGAGAGGGTGTTACTCTGCACTTTCATGGTTCCAAATGACCTCAAGCCCTGTTTAAGTACCTCTCTACAGTCATATATTTCAGTTTGGTGAAAGAGTAAAACACCAATATAAAACCTGCCCATTGATGTTCATTTGAATAAACTGGACTATTGAATAGAGGTTCAAATACTCTTAAAATAGTTGTAGGGGCACCTGGGTGGTTCAGTTGGGTAAGCCTCAGACTTCCACTTGGGTCAAAATCTCACACTTCCTGAGTTCAAGTCCTGTGTCGGGCTCTGCACTGACAGTGTGGAGCCAGTTCAGATTCTCTGTCTCCCTCTCTCTCTGCTGTTCCCCCCTCCTCTGCTCATGTGCTCATGTGTTCTTTCTCTCTCAAAAATAAATAAACATTGAAAATATTTGTAAAAGATTACACTACCAAATCACACATTTGCTGAATAGTGGATAGAATAACCCAGAAGTAAACAATATGGAGTCCTTCATATGCAAACCAACCAATCCAGAGCTCATAACCTAACCACCTCTTTTTCCGAGGTCTAAAAAAATCAGGTAATAATTGGATTTTGTGTGTGTGGCCAAGTTTAATTTTACACATTGTCACTTGTAGGTAGTTTGAAGTAAGGGAATAAGTATATCCCACTATGTTTCAAAGGCTTTGGCTATTCAGATGGCACTTTGTAGTGGAAACATATACTCCTTGAGGTTAGAATATACCTGGATCAAATCTAGGTTCTTCTGCTTATTCTAAAATTTACATTTATAGTAAATGTTAATGTGATTATTTAAATCACATTTTACATGGGGTGCCTGGGTGGCTCAGTCAGTTGAGCAACTGACTTTGGCTCAGGTCATGGTCTCACAGTTCGTGGATTCAAGCCCCACATCAGGCTCTGTGCTGACAGCTCAGAGCCTGGAGCCTGCTTCGGATTCTGTGTGTGTGTGTGTGTGTGTGTGTGTGTGTGTGTGTGTGTGTGTGTGTCTGCCCATCCCCAGCTCACATTCTGTCTCTCTCTCTCTCAAAAATAAACATTTTAAAAAATAATAATAAAATAAATCACATTTTACAACTTTCAAAAAGTAGGTAAATTCATTATCTTTCTTTTTCTATCTATGTTAAAATTCTGTGAGTCATGACACATTAACAACCATAGCCATATTACTGTGCTGCCCTGAACCTAAAGACTAAACAAGCTCTAAATTGAAAGAAACACCAATAGTCCACACCTTCTTAGATCATCTGCTTTTTGGTTGTTTTCTCTGCTCATATTGTTATGACGGGCTCCATTCAATGAGTCATACATCTGTCAAAGCAAGAGTTATTAACACATATTTGCATATTTGGAGATAATCTTTTTACCAGGATCTCTCTGCCTCAGCCTAGCCATGCAAAAGAACCAATCTTGATAGATCGTACACTGCATGATTTATTCTCCACTAAAACATGATCTCTTCTATCTCCCTGAAGCCTGTCCAGGTCAGTCCTTCTAAGTCAGGTTGTCTTGGTTTTGTAAATGCAAAACTGGAGTGATAAAATCAAGCCAATGGCATTGAGGAAGAAGATTCTGATATTTTTTTCTATAACATCATCCTATACACTTTATTCTTGCAATGGCTGCCCCTTAAGAATAGAAGAGTCAAGACCTATCCCACTACCACTCCCTGAGGATTTGAAGATTCAACATCTTTTGACCTAGCCCCTGTTAAGAGCAATTCCTTTGCCTCACAAACCATAATGTCACGCCTCATTTCTTTTTCTGTGTTGAGCTCATCACAGGCAAGCAGGAAGTCACTTTCAGACTGAATGCAGTTGTTTTTTTTTTTTTTTTTCCCTATGCCACTCCTCTGACTCACTCCCAAGTTTTGCTGTAAATCTATGACAGGGCGCCAGGATCTGCATTAATACATTCAGTTACTGGACGTTTAGGTAATATATATTGACTAGGCACCTACTCACTAAAAAAGACTTTGCTAAGTACTCCAGACAATCAAAGATGGAGAAGAAAGAACATGTATAATGAGGGAAAGTGTTGTCAACAAAAACAAGATTACTTCATATCCTTGAAAAAATTATTTTTTAAAAAAGTAAATTTTTAAAGCCCTTAAAATATTTATATAATTTGGTCCAATAAGTTACTTTTCCTTTCTACTTATTTCAATTAAAAATTTAGCAATGTAGTGAAAACTAAAACATATATAGGTGAAGGCGATCATTAAAAGAATCACCTACAGGTAAAACAAACATCTAAATACATTGGGAGATGGTTTTAGTATTTTATGATAAATTTGTCACCCTTTCAAATAGAGTCATTAAAACTGGTAATAACTGATGAATCTATGTACTATATCTGTAAGTTTTCTTTCAGTTTGAAATTACATCAAAATAAAAAATTATAATGTACATTTTATACAACTATTAGGTATGTATACAACTATTAAAATTGTATATGCAGCTACTAGAAATAAAAATTTAATAAGACAGGGGTATGCTTACAGAAATAACATTAAGTATAATGAGCATAATACAAAGTTATACACTAATATAACTATATGATAAAAACTTGTACATGTTAAAAATACTTAAAGATTAACATATAAAATGAAAATGGTTTGTCTCGATAACTCTGTTCAAAAGTTTTAAAAATATTTTTTATTGTTTTTACTAAAACCAGAAACAACAATCACCAGAATGTCAGGCGTGAGATATAAGATCTGATAGAAATATGTAAGTGAAGGGTAGAGAGGAGCCCACTCCTTCCTGTCACTCTTGTCTGATTTGCATCTTATAAAAAAATGTGTAAGAAATTAAACACTTGTCTAGTTGAAGTCCTGGAGTGAATTCATTAATGATTAGCTATCAGTGATTTACAAGATAAAGGCATAGATTTACAAGATAAAGAATCCTCTAAAATCTTCTGATTCAGCTTTCTTTCTTAGTAGGTTGACGATAATCATAAAGGAATAAGTGATTTTTCTTCTTAGGCTACACAATTAGTTGGCGAAAAAGCCAAGACTAAAATTTAAGTTTTAATACTTGATCTAATTCAATTACACATTCCAATTCTTTAGCATGCAGTATTTCTCACAAAGTAACCTCAGCACAACCTGCCAGATATATTTCCTACTCGTTCCCAACACATGTGATAGAAATGTCCTTTCTACTTCCATGCTGTTCCTGCCTCTGCATTTTCATGGGCTCTTCCTTGCATGCAAACACTGCTGATATTTTTTATCCTCACTCTCACCCCACACATACTCTTTCTATGCTCTATTATCCACTCATCTGCTAGCAATAGCGAGTTAGAATATTTTTTTCAAAAGACATACTTAGAAAAAGCCAAAGTCAATTATAGTTCCAACTGTTCTGTTTGCCTATCCCACAACATATACACCTATTCAATTACTTCTCTGAATCTCTATCTCATATTCCACGAGAAAAACAGCATTTTATCACAAAGAAGGGGAATTTGGAGGTAGTACTACCCATTAGTGCTTGGAAAATATTTTCTGATCATCCTCAGCTTGCTGTGGCAAAGAAAGAGGTGTACAACAATATAACACAGGCAAGAGTGTCATATCCTTTTGAATTAAAAGTGACTAGAGCATGTGGAGCAGTTGCAAGCTTTTGCAAAACAAAATACCTATCACCTGTTATGTTTAGTCACAAGTTAACAAAATAAATAAAATTCTTACTAATTTGTGAAATTCCCTCTTTCTGATTCCATTCCACAAGTCATACTATTGGTTCCAGTTGATTCCTTCAGACTTGTTTAGCAAGTTAGATTTTAATTATGTGGGATTTCCTCCTTTGTTTTCAGCTCCTTCATAGATCACACATAATACATTTGAGTCATTCATTTGAGTAGAAATCTCAGAGAAGTTGGATAGGCAGAAGGAAAGACCTCTTCATTATTAAGAATTAAAATGTATAGGTAAGTCCTGTTTTTGGTCTCTGTAGTTTTAGAAGCTTTATTATGTCTTAGAGGCTGTGAAAAATATACAGAAGCTGAAGAAATTTTGGCTGTGTCTAGCAATTTTCTACTTTTCCAGAAACTTCACTGAAACTTATAGATTCTGTTTACATAATACGTCTGATGTTGTTTAAATAAGGTGTTTGGCTGAGTGACTGATTTTTTTTTTCTTTTTACCAAATTAGTAAACTTAAAGAGACGGCTTAGGATTATGAAAACATATCTTTAAATAAGGAAGTATTTTTGTTTTCTCATACTTAACTTTTCAAAAAGTGATGAGTGTAATTTTAAAAATGTAATCAGTAAAAAAATTCTTCTGTTGTTTTAGAATTTTTCCATTATTCTGTATTTTGACTTCTGTATCGTTACTAGCTATCAAATATGTAATGAAACCTGAAACATTCTTTAAGAAAATAAGATAGTATTTGTTTACTTTTAATATACTTACCACATCCTTATTTTCAAGTAAATTGTTTAATAGTTAAGAAAAAATAGTACTTGTTTAGTTTTCTTTTTAGTTAATGAATATTTATTTTCATACACATTACCTTAAAAGGGCAACTAATTGGGGCGCCCGGGTGGCTTAGTCGGCTAAGCGTCCGACTTTCGCTCAGGTCATGATCTCGTGGTTGGTGGGTTCGAGCCCCGCGTTGGGCTATGTGCTGACTGCCAGCTCAGAGCCTGGAGCCTGTTTCAGTCTGTGACTCCCTCTCTCTCTGACCCTCCCCTGCTCACGCTGTCTCTCTCTCTCTCTCCTAGAAATAAATAAAAAACATTAAAAAAAATCATTTAAAAAAAAAAAAGGGCAACTAATTATGGTATAATCCAAACTCGGATGGTACAATCTCAAAAGTCACTATACAATTTGATGTGTTTGTATGTGTATCTATGATTACACCTATTGTTCATTTTGTTTTTCCATGAACACAGAAAAATATGATATTAGGTCATTTTAAAAAGGTGCTAAGTAAAAGCATTAGCAATGTGTTGGCTATGTTAAGTCTAGTTGAGTTTACTTTAGATTTACCAAACTTTAGAATACTCAATGAAAATTTAAAACATTTTAATAAAATATATGTACAATTATGTGCATTTGAATATATATAAATACACAAATGAAAAAAGGTAGCTGTCTAAGTTTCTAACAATAATTAAGAATTAATAATATAATAAAATAATTTCATACTCACATGGATATGAAGACTTCATTAAAAGGGTTTAAAATCTATGAATTTATATACTGTATCTGTCCTCACTGTATACAAAAAGTCACAGAGTTTTATTTACTCATCAACTATCATGTCACAAAGCTATACATGTGATAAAGTCTATTGAGGAATATAAAATGCTGATCATATTTGTTGCATTAAAGTGGCTAGCTTATTAATTATATTTTTCGTTTATTTTAAATTTTCTATAACAATGTAACATTGTTTTGATAATCACAATACAATTTTAAATGCGTTTGGCTGAAACATTTTTAACTTTTTAAAGAAATTTCTCTAATTTTGCAAAAACTGACCCTTACAATGAGTTAAATTGCAAGTTTGATGATGAGTGCATTAAAATATCATTCAAAGCAAAATAAAGATATAAAGACAATGCAAATAATGAAAGATATGTACAATTTTGGAAAGCCTTGATATAATTCCTATATTGATCCACCCTTACATGAAATATGACACTCAATCAAAACCAAATTTTCCAATCACAAAAGACTCTTCTTTGAAGCCTTGATTTCTACAGATCACAGTCTGAACTCTTTTATCTCTTAAATACCCTGCACTGCTAAAAATCAATTTGTGTTCCTTTTTTAACCTAAAATATATACAATTATCAACTAATTTTGTTCACGGATTGATTGGGATCATATATCATGAACTGAGCTGAAATCAAGAGTCAGATGTTCAGCTGACTGAGCCACCCAGGCACCCCACATTTGTTGGGTTTTATCAGAATAAGATCATCAGAGTTACCATGCCAAACTGACTAAATTTTGAAAATAATTTATGGAACTTCATCTACGAATTTGAAGAATCATGCCTATAAAATAGTGTTTCCTGTTAACCTGAATAAAGAGCAGACTTTTCAGTGGAAGGAGGAAATGGTATTCCCCTTAGAATGGACTGGGGAGTTAAAAATTAGGCAAATTTTCACTCTGAGAATTTTACTTCAAAGCCAAGGCATTTGCCTGAGTTTAATATTGCAAGGGATGAATTAAAACATAGTGTTTCCTTCTCTGTTAGAATATTCCCATCAACATAAAGGCATGCCATACTATCTCCAATTTAAATCTCAAACTCCATGATTTTCCAAATCCTCCATATGCTCTGAAAAAAAGCATGGTATCCAAATTGGGCAAGGGAAGAGAAATTAAAGTATGTAATATGTTTTTCAGGTAATTGTAGGCAATTTTTGGTAGATTTCTAGGTAAATTCTGTAATATTTTGGTTGAAAATGGGATTGCTTGTATGGTTTGATTACTTTTACCTATACATTAATGCCCCAGACCACTCCAGGTTGTCCTTTCCTAAAGGTTGCAAAAGTGCTGTGTTCCTTTCTTTGTCTACCTTGTTCACCCTTCTCCAAAGAAGGAAATCCTACCACAGGGAACCTGTACAGCTATGTTATAATGATATAATTATTATTCACTTTAAATCCCTGGATATTCCAGATTTTGTCAAGTTTATATAGGGAGCATCTATGTCCACTAGATTACTAAAAAGTATGAAATATGGTTTGGAAAACAGGATAAATATTTACAAGCTGGAATTCAGAATATAGTTTAAGGAAAGACTCAAAGGTAAGAGAGTATGTTTCAGCTCAGGAACAGACAAGTCTTTGCAGTAAGCCTTAAACCATAACAGATCCTATTTCCATTTTCTTCCCTTTTGTCTGTGCTCATGATATGATGAACTGTCTAAACAGACATCCCAAAACCAATCAGGTGCTCTTCCTTCTACCAGTCCAAAGCAACATGAGACAAAAGTGGGGGGAGGGGGAGGGAAGCCATAACTCTCAAAAATACATTCCAAACTCTGCCTATTGCTTAAATCCTGCTTTATGAATTGCTATTTTAACTTTCATAAACCATGCTTAAAATTGTAAATTGTTAGGCAAAGAATATATCTTTATTGAAATTAGACAAGTGGGTATCAATTTATCTTTACAGACACATAACCCAAAAATAGCCAACTTAAAGCTCAAGTTTTTGCCTATGAAAACCACAAGCTGCATACCAAAACAGTTGCCACACTTGGCCAGACTGTTTTTCTAATGCTGGTACATGCTAGGAGGTGGGAACATGGCATTATGATATATAGGAGGATAGGTTACAATTACTCACCTAGGATCATATATTCTCAAGCTAATTTTCTCATGTCCATTGTCAATTTGTCCTCTGGAAGGCACTCCCAAGTTATTTCCTCAGAAATTTGTTACTTACCTGACTTTTATGCTGCTTCAGTCCCCAACATGGCTATGGTTGATACTCCTAAAATAAGTCATGAGGATAAGAATCGACAGTTACTATTGTAAGGAAACTTAAAGAAAATCAATCTAATTGCTCCAACTAGAAGGATCCCACTCTCTTGAGCGAAGAAAACTTCACAGTTTTTCAGAGTATGCTTTAAGTCTAAATACATCATATGTTCATGACATGGAAAATAGAAGCACCATCCCAAGTCTAAAGCCATTCATTGGGTAACTATCTAAAATGACTGAAAATAAAATTGACTTTGGAAAAGTTTTCACACTGATGACTAACTCGGCAGAAAGAAAACGGCAGGTTTTATTGAATATTTACAGTATTGATATGAACAAGTGTATCAGTGATTAATAAAAGGATAGGTAAGCTCAAGCTTCAAGGAGGTATATTAATAAAGAGCTATTGAACATATTTTTTTTAGCTTAGACAAATTTTTACCCTGAAAATCTTACTTCTTAGCCAGGATATCTGCCTGAGTTTATATTACAAAGAATGAATTAAAGCTTATCATTTGCTTCTCTGCTGGAATATTCCCACGCTATTTCCAGTTAAAAACAAAACAAAAGCCCTTCCCAGACCTACATTCTCACTCCAGCTTGTGTCTTATTTCTCATTTCCTTCCTTCAACAGCAAAACTCTACCAAATGTTTGTCTAGATACACTGCCTCCATTTCTATTTTCTTCTTCCATTTACTCTTTTTCTTTAAATTTTTTATTGTGAAATATATTGCACAAAGACTAATTTTCAAAATAAACCTCAAGGAAAGAGCATCACCATTATATTTGAAGACTATGTGACCCCTCCCCAATTATATCCTGTCTACTCACTGCCTTCTCCCCACCTGGCCCAATCTAACTGTTATCTGGCATATTATCTAAATGTCCTCGATTTTCTTTATGATTTTACTGCTGATAGGTGGATCCCCAAATAACATATCATTTAGTTCTACCTACATTTGAAATTGATATGAATGGAATCAAAATTATGTTTTAAAAAGGTGGGTAGTAATAATTTATTCATTCACTAACTATATGATTTTCCATTGTAAGAATATATTCTAACTTACATATCCACCCTTCTGGTATTTTGTCATTACAAATACTGTAGCTTTGAACATTTTCAAATGAATCCTGTGGTACAAGTGTGCAAGAGTTTCTCCTGAAAATGGATTTTCCAGGTCACAGAGTGTGTGCATGTTTATCTTTAACCTACTCCCTCTTCTCCCACTACAAAAAGTTTCTCATCCCTATGGCTCTGAAATGGCTCTTGTCCAGATCTTCAGCATTTGTCTGCATTGTAAAACCCAATGGTTTGGTCTCAGCGCTCATTTTTACTTAACAGCTTCAGAGTACATCATTCCTTCCTTGAAACACAATCTTCATAAAGCTTCCAAAACACCATTGTCTCCTGAATTTGATCCTATCCTATTGGTCAAACTTTCTGAATTGCTGTTATTGGATTCTTTTCATTTTCCTATTGCCCAATTTCTGAGTTATTTGAGGTACAATTTCTCTTCTGTATCTATTCTTACTTTCTGTATGATTCCAACCAGTTCCATGGTTTTCACCACTATGTAGGCCTATGGTTTCCAAGGGCAAGCATTGTTCCCTCAAGTCCTCAATCATTCATTGGAAAACCCAAAATTTTCTTGCTTAAAAACAACTTTTAACTCAATGTGGCAAAATAAGCCATTTTGAATCCTACATACCCGTGCACTTTATTTTTAACTTTTATGCTATTTACACTCCTTAAAGGATACTGCATTCATTCACTCATTATTCATCCATTTAAAAAATACCCACTTTTTCAGTGCCCATGAGTGGCACTAAAACAGTGTGGGGTGCTATATACACAGAACAGAACAGAATGGACTTGACCCTGCTTTCATGTTGTTGATTGGGAAGACAGGCACTAAAATATTTAAACAAGCAAGTACCTATCTAATTATAGTTCTGGTAAGTACTACAGAAAAAAACTTGGGATGGCTTTTATTAATTAAGATGAATGGAAGCAATTGTCATTGAACATATTTACTTCATGGAAAATGTCAGCAGAGCAAAACGTAGTTTTTGTTGAAAATCACAACCTTTCTGGCCAGGAGACAACCTTGTCAGTGATTGATATATAAATATGTGATCTCAGTTTGATTTTTTAAATGAGATGATACTAAAATAAGTATTATAATAGAGGAAACTAGGCAATTATGGAAGGTTTCTCTGAGGATATATTATCTAATCAGAAACTTAAAAGGCAAGAAACAGATTATGCTAGTCTTTAAACACCATAACAAGGAGCTGGAATTACATCCTGAGAGAAATGTAAAACTATTAAAGGTTTGGTGAGGGCAGAGACATTACTATATTAGGTTCTTTAAAAGACCATTCTAGCTGTCTACAGAGAATAACCCCTGGGGAAAGGAGAGACACCTATCGGTGAAGGAAGACCAGTTGAAGCTTAGTTCAGTATTTCAGAAAAAAAAAAAAGTGAAGATAGAATGGACAGACATGGTGAGAGTGCCAGTAAAACTGGAGACAGACATAAGAAGCAGAAAGGATGGGCACTGGCACTTAATTGAGTATGAGAGATGAGAGAGGTGTTGAGTAGGACTTTCAGTTTTTCCACATGAGTAACTTGAGAGATGTTGGTGTCATTTACTGAAAAAGAAATGCCAACAATGGGTCTGTTTGATGGGACAGAAGCAGGTTTTAAGTGTTAGAAGGGAGAAGACAATTCAGCTTTAGAAATGTTGAGTTCTAAACACCAAATGAGAATATGTAAAGGATGTAGTTGAAGACTTTGGCTTTAAAATCATGTGTAGATCAGTGTTTTTCAGAGTGAATAATATTTCAAAGTGCATAATCTCTTTCTGAATCCCCTAAGGCACTTGTTAAGTGTTATATTTAAGAGATGAATCACTAAATTCTACTCTTAAAATAATTATTATACTATACGTTAACTAACCTGGATTTAAATAAAATTTAAAAATTAAAAAAAAAATAAAGATTTCTGAGTAGCAAGACCAGACCTACTGAAGCAATCTGCCTGGGTGTTGGATGCAGGTATCTTTGCTTTTCCAAGCTTCTCAGTTGATTTTTATGTACACAAACACTTGAGAGCTGTTGGTTTAGATGGTAATTGAAGCTGATTGAATGAGATCAGCTAGAGAGAAAAGAAAACACCCAGACAGAGCATGGAGCAACATCAGACACTTTAGGTTGAATAGAAGAGAAGCAACCAGCAAAAGACATTTAAAAAGAGGAATCAGAAAGATAGAATGTAGAATCATGGGTAGGGGGGAGGGTGGGAGATCAGTGTTTCAATAAAAAAAGAATGAGTCAATAGTACCAAATGCTACTATCAGATATGTCTTGGCCTCCCTCAGAAAGACAGGAGAGCCTCATGGCAAGGACAATGTTTTGGCCATTTTTAAGAGGCCCCCAATGCCTAGCAGAATGGCGTTATAAAGTATTCAATAGCTATTGATTTTCTTAAAGATTTATTTAATAAACATTGTTTAAATAGAGTGCCCACCTTGTCCTGGGTTGCAAAAAACAATAAAATATCAGAGACGGGGCACTGACAAAAAAAAGTCAAGAGGCTTCATAGCATCACGTAAACTCCCTGTAGATCAGTTTATTCTTCTGCATAACAGGAAGTCGAAGTGGTCATTACTGAAGTTCTTCTCCATTGCTAACGTTCTGTGATTCTAGAGAATGTTATCACTCTTGAAAAATGTCATTAGAAAAAATTATATTATTTGCAGCTAAGCCAGGGTTCTACCTAAAAGAAGAATATAGAATTTACCATTTATTGAACACAAGCTAGAGTTCTAAATACTTTACAAATAGTATCCCATTTAATCTCACAACACTCTGAGGCATGTGATTGTCCTCATTTTATAAATGAGGAAAAACTAAGGCTCAGAGAGGTTTTATCACTTGCCAGCTGTCAGTTAGGTCTGTCTGATTACAAAAGTCATGATTATCACTATTGTATGATATTATCTTCCTATATTACTTGTGTAGCAATTAAAAACACAGGCTTCTGGACTAGGCTAGAATATTCCTTGAATATTTACATGAAAATAGAAGAAACCCAGTAAATGGATGCATTGGTTCAGGAGACAGAAAAGAACCCCTATGTGTGTGGCTCTTTATGCCCATGTTAGGAGCCATGTTCACAAGTAAACAGAGCCTCATCCCTGAATAACTCCACTTAAACACAGACCATTAAAACCTTTGGGAGATACAGTGGAGAATTAATTACAAGCAGTGCCTACCCTAGTTTATTTGATTGACCAAGCACCAACAGAGGACCTAATGCCAACTGTAATTCTAGCTGTGCTAACAAATGTTTAACTCATTTGTCCTCCTCACAGTCTGGAAGTAGGCACTATTGGTACCTTCAGTTTGCAGATAAGGAAATTAAGGAGAAGTTAGGTTCTTATAGTAAGCAAATGGCAGAAGTGGAATTTGAACCCAGTCAGTCCACCTTCAGAGCCTATGTTCTCAACTGCTGCCTCTTGTGGGGCTTACAGTCTACTAGAGAGGAGGGATGTGGGGATGGGGAGATGGATAAGGACCTTGTCAGCAGACAGACTTTCTTAAGAAATAGTGTTTGCAAAAACAGAGTGGGCAGTAAAGGTCAGAGAACTTACTAATAGAGTGGTCACAGAAATAAGAAGGAGTCGTTCTTCCAGAGGAGGAAAGAACAGTGTGAAGGTGACAAGTAAACTCGCCCATTCTTTGTTCAATGACAAAAGAAAAAACTGGAGTCCAGAGAAGTGATTTGCCTCACATCAAGCAGTTTTTTTCTGACCACTTCAACAGTGTTCTAGCCCCACTATCATAGTGTTTCCCAACACAAGCGATATGTCTGCATTTTTCCCAAGCTCCAAGGGACATATTCTATTGTGTAGAACTCAAAAATATTAGGATCAGTGACCTTGGAATTCTGTTCATTTCATTATGACACAAAACCATCCTGGGAAAATAATACTGAGAATCTCAATTCTTTCCTCTGTTTCTGTAGACAAACTGGACAAGCAGCCACTAGAATTGAATTCAGAAGGGGTTGAGTACTAGATGTTTTTAAAAACATACTGATGTAACTATTACTCAAGAGAATTTGAAACAGCTAATCTTGGGTTTTATCCATGACTTATTAGAAGCCACCTTTTTTTCCCTATGAGAACAATGGTCATATACTAGCTACAGTTAAATATAACTAACCATGATGAATACACATGGAATTCTGATTCCAGTCCTCTTCTGTGAGTTCTCGGTAATAACCTCAACTAAGAGAATACCTCCAGGAAGTTTTTGGATTCCCTACTCTATTACGCCCATTATACTATGTCATCCAGATTGTGCTGAACTGTCTTTTTGGCTTTAGACTCTTTGCTAGTGGATTTTTACTTCCTTAACTTGTGCATTAAAAGTATATTTCTTTTTTTTCTTCCTTCTACCCCATCATCCATGGTACCGCCTTCCTTGCCTCCCTGCTCTCTTCCCAAACCAAGTAATGTTAAAAATATGGCATATATTCTTTCATTCGAAGCAGGATTGTTCCTGGCAATTGTAAGAATTTTTTGTATTGGGGTCTATAATTAATCATATCAAACATTGGAGAATGAACACATTTGGAGCCAAAAATGCTGCCTTGTGCTTCTTTGGAGTGTGATATACCAAATTCCTCACTTCAGTAGGACTCACCTTGTAGAAACAATGAAACATCTAGACATTTTCAATTTAATATTAAATCAAGTATTGAACTGGAAGTAAGGGCCCCTAAATCCTTTACTCATTTATTTTCTATAGAAAGAAATACCTAGGTCTACATGAGGGTCAGTATATTTTGACGAAGTGTTAAGGGTTTGAACATTTCATAATGATCTTATGACAGGAGAGAACTTTTTATATACGTGAACTTTAGGAAACAGAGTAAGAACTAGTACTCCTTCATTAAAATCACACTTCTATTTTGGAACTACTCTGATCTAACCATATCCAAAACCTTTGTTCTATAGTGTGCTCCTTGGACCAATAGCATCAACATCACTTGGGAGCTTGTTGGAAATGCAG
Organism: Hyaena hyaena; assembly: GCF_003009895.1. Classification (NCBI taxonomy): domain Eukaryota; kingdom Metazoa; phylum Chordata; class Mammalia; order Carnivora; family Hyaenidae; genus Hyaena; species Hyaena hyaena. Next base: position 260,015 of record NW_024081478.1, on the reverse strand, counting down.
AATCTTGGGCCCAAACCCAGATTTGCTAAATTAAAATTTGCATTTTAAAAGGCAATTCACATATACATTAAAAGTTAAGAAGTACTGGGGCCTCTGGGTGGCTCAGTCGGTTAGGAGTCCAACTTCAGCTCAGGGCATTATCTCATGGTTCATGGGTTCAAGCCTCACATGGGGCTCTGGGTTGACAGTTCAGAGCCTGGAGCCTGCTATGGATTCTGTGTCTCCCTCTCTCTCTGCCCTTCCCCCACTTGTGTTCTCTCTCTCTCTCTCTTTCCCTCTCTCTCTCTCAAAAATAAATATTATTAAAAAAATTTAAGAAGTGCTAAACAGCTCCAATTACAATGAAACAGCTATGTGGTAGTCTCTCAAGCATCCAAAGTGGAGACAGAGGAACAGCAAGAAGCCTCCTTATATATTTAAATATGAATAATCATGTCTTGTAATCCAGGAGTGCAATAGCTCCCATGCCTCTCCTGCAGAAACACTTATTGCCCTGGGCAAGTTAGAACTCACAGAGCAGCATTTTCTTAACTGAGTTCTGGGAACACTGTGCTCCTCAAAATGTTAGGTATTTCAGGAATAAATACTTCTGTGCACAAATAAGCTTGGGAAACATTATCCAGTCAGCTCAGGGTGCAAATGGGAAAAAAGAAACAGCAGAATTAGGGACTATGCAAAGAACAAATTGGTTTGTCACATCTCAGCTTAAATTTCAATATAAGCATTTTTCTGGGACCTCATGGCCTTTTTTCCCCCACCCTGACGTATGATAGGAATATGTGTGACACACTCCCATGGATCTAACCAGGCTGATAAGCAATTCGCCATGCACTACTCGTAACTCCACTCAGAAATATAAGAAAATGCAAATCAGAAAGAGAAATGTTATGTTAGAATTATCTGCTCTAAATTGTGTAAGAAGTAAATTATTTCAAAACTCTGATGCTTTAACTATTATTTGTAATAAATCGCTTGCTATCAACAATAATACATCACTGTATTCCAATACTTCATGGAGAATTGCATGGCAATGACAATGAAACTTGAACTGAATGGATTATTGAGGTCTTTTCTCTTTCTGTGAGTTCAAGCCCATCCTCACTGTCAATTATTTTCTGACAGGTTGGTAATTTCGTTATTGCAGTAAGTTAATAATCATTAAAATATGGATATAATTTTAACAGCTTTATTGAGGTGTAATTCCATACATAAATCTCACTTGTTTAAATGTACGAGTCAGTGGTTACTAGCATATTTATGGAGCTGTTTCATCATTGCATTTTCATTTGAATTGCATTTCAATATTTTCTTTCTTTTTTTTTTTAATGTTTTATTTATTTCTAGGAGAGAGAGAGACAGACAGCGTGAGGAGGGGAGGGTCATAGAGAGAGGGAGTCACAGACTGAAACAGGCTCCAGGCTCTGAGCTGGCAGTCAGCACAGAGCCCGACGCGGGGCTCGAACACACGAACCGCGAGATCATGACCTAAGCGAAAGTTGGACACTTAACCGACTAAACCACCCAGGCGCCCGGCATTTCAACATTTTCATCATTGCCACAGATACATTTAAGTTTTTCATTTACTCATTTCCTAAAGAACACTTTGACAATAAAATGTCATATGTTTATACTGCCATGAATATTTCTTTGTAATTTTCAGGAAGTTGGCAAATAATGTTGATGCCAATAAAGTTTACAGATCATCTTCAGTTAAAAATAAGCAAAAAAGGAAAGGAAAAGAAGGGAAAGAAGAAAAGAAAGGGAGAAAACTAAACTAGCTTATTAAAACTCAATCCAGATAGGGAAAAAATGCTATCTGGAGGAAAATAGACAAGGAAGCAAATCTTCAACTAAATAATTGTATCTTGCCTAGAACCTGCTCTAAGTTCAAAGGCTCTGTCAATAACTACTCTTTCTAGAGCTCAGAGGGAATACTAACGTTGAATAGCAGTGCCCTCTCTAGTACACTACGTTCTCTCTAACATTAATTATCAAGAAGATAGGTAACCTGTGGCAGGAATTTCTCTGTCATCACTGCTGGTATTGAAACAATAGGCATACATTTTTTGACAATGATAGTCAACAAAAGATTGCTCCTATAACTTTGATGATGTCTAGAGAAACACACTTAAAATGTTAGCATCATGAAGTTTGAGTAGAAATATTTCCATCTGTTCCGTTGTTTTCAAATCACCTAGGTAGCTCACCTTTATAGACCATGCCACCGTCTACCATAATGCCACTGTGCCCATTTTCCCACTGAGAAGGCTCTATAATCCCAGTTATGGAAGCAAGAACCCATCCTTTGGGCAGCTGTAGAGTGCTGGCAAAGATTGCCTTCCTTATAAAAGCAAGTGTATATTAAGTATAGGAGGAGAGTAACCAAAATACGCCTCCAGGTCCTTAACTGACTCTGTCAGTCAGTAGTCTTCAGACATCTTCTATTAATAATTACATAAGACTGACTCTACAATGTAAGTCTCCTAACTCCATGTCTTTTTCCATATCCCCCTTAGAAATCTTTTATAATGAGAGAATTAAACACGATGCTCAGAGGTTTAAAATTAAAAGAACCTTTCATATATCAAATCTTCTCTTTCAAAAACATGGCTGATGTTAGAACAAAGGAAATCTCATAAAAGAAGAGTCATTTGTAATTGCAAAAATTTCAATGCCTGACTTGCTTATTGTAGAAACATAAGGTGAACATTATTAACAAAACTGAAAATATTACAAAACTGAAACTATTTTTCAACTTAGCAGGGTTCAAATAAATCAAGATTTAATACACTATGATGAAGTACAATTTACAATATTTTCTTTCTCTAGTAGTTGTTTAATGCAGCTTCAATCACTAGGACCCAGTGAAATTTTTCTAAACCAGTTAATAATTGCAGTAACTTGGGGCACCTGGGTGGTTCAGTCAGTTAAGCATCCAATTTTGGCTCAGGTCACAATCTCACAGTTCATGAGTTCGAGCCCAGCATCAGGCTCTGTGCTGACAGCTCAGACTCTGGAGGCTGCTTCGGATTCTGTGTCTCCCTCTCTCTCTCTCTGCCCTTCCCCTACTTGTACTCTGTCTCTTGAAAATAAATAAATGTTTAAAAATAATAATTGGGCTAAGTTATCTTGAAATGCATTTCAATGCTATAATAAAAATAATAAAATGGAAAAGAATGTCCATTGATTTCCAGTATATGAAAATGATTCATTCAAGTTGAGGCCCAGTTACACGAAGTATGAATAGAGCATCATTATGAAGGCATGTATTTTTCCCCCAGCAGTAAAGGTTTATTTGCCCTATTGTGACCACACTTTCTCATGGGGTTCACTCTATGACCTCATTCTATGAGCCTGAGTTCCAGAGATTAGCCTGAGTCCTAGGAAAGAAAAAAATTTAACAAGCCAGTGAAGGAATTGAGCCTGCACTCTTAGCTTCATTGGCAGCAGAGTCTCATAAACCATCATCAACTCCCAACTCCACAACTTCATACACACACACACACACACACGCACACGCACACACACACACACATCTATTAATCATTTGTTCATATCAACTTGCAAATTTGGTGAGAAGAATTTGAATCCTGGATTAGCTTTCCCTACAAGTAACAGATTCCAGAACTTTAGCACATCATTTCAGGTCGGCTATATAGAGTTGTGAAGTTTGTGCAAGGCACTAAATTGTATGGCTTGGGAGAAAGACTGGAAGCTGAGATGGAGCCTATGCTCCCTGCCAACCTGTCTGTATCTGAGTGTTGCTGCATGCAGCCCAAGGAGCAGCTTTCATGATTGTCTCTGTGTCCCAGAAAAGCTGCCTTTTCCTAATTTTCACCAAAATATTACATCAGTTAGCTCAAGTCCTTCACCACTTGCCCAGCCTCTGTATCCTCAGGAAGCATAAAGTGATTTATATCTCCAAGGAATGTAAATTTATTTCAATGCTACCCAAAACAAAAATAAATTGGCAAGTAAAAGATTGAATTAAAAGAAAGTCAGGTAGTACATCCCAAAGGTACACATACATAGAGTGGTGTGGGTTTGTGATTCAAGGATAAGATTCTTCCATATTAACTTAGAGTTTTCAGAATGCGCTTTGGCTTAATAAAATAAGTATATTCAAGAACTCTTAAAACTGTGGCACTGACTGTGTCACCATCCAGTCATGCAATCGAAATAATCCTCTTGTGTCTCTCTTTCCTGTGCCTAAATTTAACAGAACAGAAAAATTTAAGAGAAAAAGAAAAATTTTGGAGTAGATCAGGGAAATTTTACTAGAAATAGGGGGAGGGGAGCTTTTTCTCCCATCCCAAATTCAAACTGAAAAGCTATACCATTTAATCTGTTTTCCATTATTCAGCTTCCAAGCAAGACCTTGAAACAAACTGTTTCTCAACCTAAAAAAATTAAAACATTGATTTAGATGATCTCTACTGCCTGCCTACTGGAACCATTTCTGAGTCTTTATAACTCCAATGCATAATGTAAACACACACACACACACACACACACACACAGACACACACTCAAATATATGTGTTTGTATATCCTATAACACAAAGTCTATAGAAATAGTTTTGAACTTTCCATTTCTTAGCATCAGTGATAAGGTGGGGGATAGAAATGGATAACAACAACATGATAATTAACAGAAAAATCTCCTCCCATCTGATGTGGACATTTGCAGTTTGAGCTTGACAGACTTGGATTCACATTTCATCTCTGTCATTTACTAGCTGAGTAAGTAAGCCTCTATTTCATCATCTGTAAACTTAGGGCTATTTGTAAGGATTAAATTCAATGATGTAGAAAAAGTCAACACAGTGCCAGGTACATGGTAAGCACTCATTAGATGGCAGAGACTATTCTCTGATCTACATTTTATTTGTCAGTATTTAAAATGAAAATGCACATCATACAATCTTATATGAAGTCCCTCCAAACTATAAATTATTTTTAAATCCTTCTTTGCAGTGTCATTACCATTTTTTCATAAACAAAGCCTGATGCTGGCTCTGGAATGGGTATTATGCTAGGGATGAAGCATGTCCTAACAGATAAGAGGCAGATCTACTTTTCATGAAATACGGCCTGGAGGTGGGTGCAGGCAAGAAGATCATTGTTTCCCACATGAAGGGATAAGGACTAGAAGAGGGAAATTCACTGGACATTATGAGATCAAATGACAGGAGGAAGCTGGGGGAGAAGAAGGTATCTACCTGGAGGGAAAATAAAGATGGTTAAACTATCTTCAGAACAAGATGGGAATCTGCCAGGCAGTTGAGGTATAACATTTTCTAGGCAAAGGGTCATCACACACACAGACCTGGCTGTCCCATTTGTTCTGTCTGGGGTTAAGTGGGCACATGAGGATATAGGAGAAAATGCAGCTGCAGACGTGACTATGAAGGGCTTTCAATGCCATGTGGAAGGTTTGGATGCCATCTTGAGGAGCTTGACAAGCTATAGATAAATTTTCAAATGAGGGAAGGGAGGGAGAGAAAGTCAGAACCTAAGACTTAAATTCAAAAAATCCCTGGAAGAATCTGAAAAGGGTTGATTGGAAAGAAGCCAAAATCGTGAATTCAATCTAGAGTCTTCTTTTTCCCATATCCCATAAGTGAATCATCAGCAAATCCTCTAGGGTCTAAATTAAAAATATATCCAGACTCTGACATTTCTCTCACCACCTCCACTGCTCCCACGCTTGTCTAAACTACCATGATTTCCCACCTCAACTACTGAATGACAAGTTATATGCCCTCCATCCCATCCCCCAGAGTGATCCTATTAAATAGATCTGACATCACTCCTTTGCTCAAAATACTCAAAGACTTTTTATTTCACTCAGAAGGCAGACCAAAGCCCTTACATGCAAAGCCCTAAAAGCTCTGCTCCACCTGCTGACTCCTACTCCTATGTTCTGACCTTATCTCCCTCTCACATCCTCTACTTCTACCTTGATCATTCCATCCCAGTCCAGCTGCCACTCTTGCTCTTCTCCAGATTTACCAGGTTAGCTCCTGACTCAGAGCCTGCTTTTCCCTCCACCAAAATCATTCTTCTCCTAGTATCTTCATAGCTGGCTCACTCACCTGCTTCTGGTCTTTATTCAAATGTACCCTTCTCAATATGGCCTTTCTTGGGCACTCTATCTAAATTTTCAGTACCGCATACACACTTCCTTTCCCAACTTTTGGCTTTTTTCCTTTATTTTACTTATTCATCTCTGCATACCTTCATCATTAGGACTGCTATATTTGTCTGTTTCTTTTCATTGTATTCCCAGCATCTAGAACATTGCAGTCACTCACCAAATGTCTCTGTTGCATTAACTAATTAATGATTGAGTAGTTAATGAAAGAAGGGAGACCAGTTAAGAGGCATTTCAAGTAATACAAGTCAGGTGATAACTGTCAAAATTAAGAACAAAATAGACGGTATAGGGGGAAAAAAGATTTAGGTGTAAGATAAGCACTGTTTAGTGATCTCTTAAATATGGAAAGTGACTAAAAGAGAGCGGATGCAGCTAATTCTTAGGTCTCTACCTAAGGATACAAGGTAGATAGCAGTGACATTCACCAATTTTAGAAACAGTGCAGAGTAAGTGTAGTGCTGAGGGAAAATTTAATTTTGAACTGAACTGTTATGTTTAAGGAGGTTGTAAAACATCCATAAGATGTCTTGTGATAATTGGCAGTAACGGCAAAGACAGAGGTCTGGGCTGAAGATCTATCCTAGAAAATATTATCCTTTTCTAAAAAAAAATTCATGTTTTTATTTATTATTGAGAGAAAGAGAGAGACAGAGCATGAGCAGGAGGGGCAGAGAGCGGGGAAGACACATAATCTGAAGGGGGCTCTAGGCTCTGAGCCATCAGCAGAGCCCAACATGGCGCTCGAACTCACAAACCATGAGATCATGACCTGAGCCAAATTTGGACACTTAACCAACTGAGCCACCCAGGTGCCCCTAGAAAATATTATCCTATAGAATGCTTCCTGAAACCATGACATAAAGTGTGATTATTGAGAAGAATGTTTCACAGGAGAAGACAACTGTGGACCAAATCATTGTTACTAAGATAGCTGAAATTTTATTTAAAAGGACACAAAATTGTCAGAAAGTCCTTTGTATACGTATCATATGCATCTCAATTTGCAGTTACCCTGTCTCTGTTTTCCTCCATTTTTGCAGATAACAGAAATTATTGCCAATGGCTCTGTTAATCCACAGCCCTCTAATGGTTGTGTGTGTCAATGGCAAAGATTAATTAACACAGTATTCCTATACAAGTTTGATATATTAATGTAAGATTTACTCTCAAATTAAAATTAAATCAACAGTTACTTTATTGCACATTTACTATGTTTAAGACAAATTCCAGCTCTCAGTAATATATGCTGATCCCTTTGCTTTCCCCAAGTGAAGTCAGAGGATAGAGATCCCAAAGCTTTCCTATCTCCTATAGTGTGTGGGAGGAACTGTATACGAAAGGAAGTGCATGTGCTTTGATTCAAACAAATTTAGTCTCAATTTTCAGCTCTGTCACTCCTGAGTAATTTTGAGTTATTTATTCTCTGAGCCTCAGTTCCCCTATGTTCAAAACAGGGATCATACTACCTGCTTTACAACTGTGAGGAATGGCAATATACATGTATAATGCCTGACACTTAGACTCTCATAATAAAAGTATAGAATATGTTTTCCAGCATTAACGTAACTTTTTCAAGTCAATAACAGAAAAAAAGAGAGGAGGGAGCTGGTTAAACATGTTACAACCAAACTGTTTTGCTGATTAAATGTAAGCACTAAAAATCTCACTAATCAGGAACCAGCTTTAAAAGCAAAGTATTTTCTTGCACAGATTTCCATTGCATTGAGCAAAAATTCAGTGTTTACAATCATGTTTTCTCTACTTTACAAAGTAAATATTGTGCACAATTTACTTTGTGTTGGCATAAGCTTTGTAATCAGTCACATACAGAGATTCAATGACAAGGTTCACTATCAATAAGAAAGCAGATATTTCTTCAGCAGTTTCTACAGGGTGGAACAACCCATTCTTATGCAATTAATTATGGCTTTTGAGATTAGAAGATGAGCTCCACACCCTCTGTTTATTGAGTCATATATTTCATGGTGCTTTTTAGTCATTGAGTTTAAGGTGTTTTCCATGTACTGCAGCAAAGTGGGTGCTAAAGTCATTCCCATGGGAGCCTCGTCCAAGCTAAAGCATATGCTAACTTGAGCCTTTGGCTTTTGCTTTTCAGCCTCCAACCTACTCCTAGTGTTTCAGTACTTCTCTCTCCATACTCATTAATCTTAACACATTGGTTCATCTCTGGTTGAGGAGAAGGATCAATCCGTTGGAAACTTACTTAGGCTTTTGGGTTTACCCTGGACTCCAAATCTATCTTCTTTTGGCTGTCACCACTCAGCAGCCACTAACATTCTCTGAAATCACAAATGCCAAACTCTGTGCATTTGTGATTGCATGTCATTGGCACAGTGACCACATAAGGTCGCAGATCTGGTGACAGTCAAAAGGAGATAGGGATTCTATTGCTCTTCTATGTTCATGTTGCTAAACCGGTGAAAACTGACTTTCACTGAAGCTGGTTGAGAGTCTGACATTTGAAAATCACTACTGTGGTAAATTTCAAGTTGTGCTAATTTTCTCCAATTGGAAATTTACCACAGTAGTGATTTAGCAAAATGAACATAGAAGAGGAATAGAATAAAAAGGTATCATAATGTTAGAGCTAAGTTATTTATTTTTTGATAGCCTGAGGTTATGTCCTTCCTACTTCTAGGTACTTCAGTGCTCTTTCTTTAAACGATAATTTTGAGCATGGTATTTTTTTTTTATTTTTAATATGTTTATTCACCAGAATTGAAGGTTGGCAAGTCTAGGTCTGCCCCTAACAATCTTTTGAAATGTTAGCAGTCCCAGAACCACAGAATACAATGTGCAGGTGGTACATTGCAAAATAGCAGGAAGTGCCCTTCTCTAAGTCTGTGAGTTATGTAGAGGCCCAAACAAGATCAGGCAACCCGGCAATGAAACCTCAATGTCTGGGAATCACTGACCCTCAGAGCATTCTTTTCACACTTATATCAGGATGTTGCCAAAACAAATAGCAAAAATGAAAGACTATATTCTGCCAAACGTAACTGCTTTTCAGCTCTGCTATGGCTTTTAAATCTGAAACATGCTTCAAAGTTAACACAGGCCACAAATATTTACAAATAGCATAGATATTTATCACCTATTTGTGCCAGATACCCTGTAAAGTGTCTGAAACATAAGCATGCACACAGTCTTTCCCCTCAAAAGGGACGCAGCCCAGTAGGTAACCTATTTAACTAGAAATATATTTCCTAACATAACTTCATTGATCTTTAAGACAGCCTGTGAGGCAGATATTATTAATTCCATTTGTCAGACTAGGAAAGTGTCAGATCAATGACAATATGATCTCCAAGTACACAAGGGATAAAACAGAAATTCACACTTAGCCCTTCTGGTTACTTCCCCAGTGCAAGTGTACATGGTTGTGGGGAGGGAGCCAGGGAATAAGATAGTACCGGTGCTATATACCCAATATAATACCATGTACTGTATTAGTACGAATCTAATGGTTTACATTGCAGTTGACAAATTCATGGAGGTGGGGGGAATGATAAATGACACAAATCTTCCTCTGTTGGTACAGTTCTAATTCATTTCAGGGGCTTGCTACTCTTCCTAGATCTCAGCACTCATCCTTTGGTCACACCCTGACTTTCAATAATATGGAGAATATGACAGTGAGGAATGCTACTGTTCTGACTCCCTCTCCTGTTCTCCCCACCTAAAATGATTTCTCTTCTATAAACCACTGGGGATAGTGCTCAGTTAAGGAAACTTACTACAGTAAGTGTCCAACATAGGGTCTTAGAAAGACTTACAGCAAAACAGAACAATTAGTTGTCATTTTTGAGAACTTCATCAATGGGCAGAAGAAGGGAAAATAACTGCAAAGCATGGGTCAGATTTACTTAATTTTCAATCACCTACAAAATGTCAACAGTTCTGTGTGCTGAAAGAAATTTGAAAGAAAAATCATTAAGGAGAATGTTAGTTCAGGTTCATTTCCAGGATTATGTTCTGATCAATAATCACAGCAGTTTCCTATAAATAGAACGATGCGTAGGCTAAAAAACTTGGGAAGGCAGAAAATGATCATGAGCACTGAAACAAACCATGGCTTCTCTAAGTAAAAAGATTAGTCTGATCATTTTCTCTTGTTCTAAGGCCATCACGGATACCATCAACCTCAAGATTCCTGAATCCATATGTAGTGTGCTTCATTGTTGTGGCAGGGGTGGTAATCCTGGCGGTGACCATAGCTCTACTCATCCACTTTTTAGCCTTTGGTAAGTACTAGAAGACTAAAAGTACCACTTTTTAGACCAAATAACTAAATATACCTTCAGATGACAAGTCTGGCATTCTCTCTTTATTGACACTTTTATTTTCTGATACAACACAATTGAGGGTCCTATACATCTCTAAATACATGTTTGTGTCTATATTTTCCCTCAATCAGTATTTTTCTCCCCTCTCTCTCTTTTTTTGGAATAAACATTATTACCCAGGCAAGAATTACTCTAGCCAAAGGAAAAAGATCCCTAAATTCTTATCTGACACTAGAATTTGCCTACTATGTTTTTTCATTGAATCTCATGGTTTTCTTCTTCATATAATAACCTGATAAAACTGTAAAAGTGAAATATTACAAAGAACTTTAAGTTTCAACATCTAAAACATGGATGTACCTAATTATTTGTTAATTCATGATCTATTCCTGATAAAACGGTCTTAGTTAAGAAAACACTTATGAAAGATAGGGAGTAAAAACAAATTTTAAAAAAGATCTGTCCTTTTATTTTTTCTCTTATTATTATAAGAAAAATGTAGGACACATGACAAGAAACAGTATAAAGAACACATATTCCTCACTCATTCATAAACAACACTCCTTAATACTTCAGTGGACATTCCTTCAGATGTTTTAATGTAGATAAATAAAATATGTCAAATTTCACTAGATAACATAGGCTATAATCTAATTTTATCACTTAAAAAATCCACTCTGGATTATTTTATTTCAGCTATAATTCTGTTAAATCATTTAAATCATATGTGTGGGTGTAGGTATATGGGTATCCATGAATGTAGAGAGAAAGAGTACATAACTTATTGTATATTCTATTGTAAATAGGCAAAAATGCTTATTTGTGTGAAAGTTGAAAAACTCCCAATGGCACAATAAAATTACCAACATTGAGAAAAAACAGTACTGAGGAATGATCTTTATCAGCCAATCTAATTATAAAGTTGTTGCTACATTTTGCTGTCAAATCACTCAGAGTCAACTATGTCTTAGGTGAATTACAGAGGCATGAAAAAGAAACCTGAAGTTTCCAGTTAAATTAATGAGTTTTCACTCTTTATGGTACTATATTGTCACACAAACAGAGCCTAGGTTAATCCCCTTCAGAATGTGTCCCAGTGACCACTGACAGCCCTTGAAAGACTTGTCCCTTCAGTACAAAGGAATACACATCCCTTCCACGAGGATCTCCAACTTTTTCACCTGATTGAGGTATTCTTTGCATTAGTTATTACATATGAATGATCAAAAGAAAGCAGGCATTTTTCCTGAGACAGGTTAGGTTATGTCCATGTTCATAATGTTTCTAAGATGTATGCAGTGTTTTGGGGGTCTTTATTTTCTTCACATAGCTGAATGTGTCTTCTGGAAGACATTTTTGATGAAAACAATTCACACTGGACAACCAATTAGATATCCTGTTCAAAGGCTTATTTTCTAGTTTAGTCTAAAAAACTAATGACAAGTCACTAATACCTCTAAAAAGATTATTATTTGAAATAATTTTTAAAATGATTCAGAATTACTTTGGGTTATTCCTTTGTGAAAGCATATTATAGATATTCATTAATATTTCTTGAATTAATAAATCTGCAGTCACAAATCCCCCAAAAATATAGGAAACATAAAAATTATGATACTTCTGAGCAGTTTGATTTTACAAATGATGCTGCTCTGATTTTCCTACATCTTTAACAATTTCAGCTTTGTCAATTTAAAAAAATTACATTTATAGTAAGTTTAGAATTTTAAGAGAAACAAATTTTTTAATTGTATAATATACCCTCCCATAATCCTAAATAAATTAAGGATTAAAATACTTAGTAGAGAGACTGATTCTGTCTTTTCTTTGTTTTACAGATCAAAAGTCTTATTTTTACCATAGCAGCTTTCAAATCCTAAATGTCAAATATAGTAATCAGTTAAATTCACCAGCTACCCAGGAATATAGGGATTTAAGTGGAAGAATTGAATCTATGGTAAGTTAATATTTCTCTTTGATCTTTATCCCATCATAAAACAAATTTGATAATAAATAATATTTTGTGATATATTTGTAATTGCTAGATGCTCTACATCATTTTCTTCTCTGAATACTGAAAGATGTGTTTCTTTATGATTTTTCCAAGTTAATTTGCTAGTACACTGTTCTTCTTTACATTTTTTAAGTCCTAAGCGAAAAGCGTCAGAAGAGTCTTAATCAAAATTTTATATGATTATGACTTCAAAGCCTAGAAGTCTATTGTTTGTGCAAGTTGAGCATTAATTACTGCTCTCCTTGTAATTGCCTTTCTAAATCCTTTCCATTTTGCCTTCTTTTTCATACCCAACTAAACACACAAGTAGGTGTTAAAAGGTGTTAAAAGATATGTTTACATGTCCATAATAATATAGGTTAGACAACACCCTACTTTGGCTCAATGATAGATGTAGAAATTATGCAAAGTAAGCTCAAGCTTTCAGTTGAAGAGGACTGCCAGGAAACCTCAGAAGTGGATCCTTTGCATTCATTTATGACCATGGACCAGTGTGTGGCCTTTTGCCCACAGAGTCAGAGTTGACCAGTATCAAGATTGTTTACTTACCTTTACCTTTTTAGAGTCCTAAGAATATAAATTAATCCAGTGGCTCTAAAACTTAAACATTAACAGAATCACCTGGCAGGCTTTTCAAAACACAGATTTCTGGGTCCTGATGTGAAAGTTCCTGATTCAATAGGTCTGGGGTGAACTGAAGAATTTGCATTTCTAAGTTCCCAAGTGGTGCTGATGCTAATGGTCCAAGGACTACATGTTGGGAACCACTAAATTAATCTAAATGAGGACTCTCACGGCTGGAGGACTGAATCATTGGCTTGTTTAACACGTTTCCCCAGAGGCAAACCTCACTAGATGCCAACTTATGGGACAAATGCTTTGTTAGCATGGGATTAGAGCAAGGAAAGTTAAGTATATCACTTAAATGTTTAATGAGATCAGAATAAGCAGCTGAATCGGTGATTTGGGAGGAGAATCTATGACAGATCCTAAGATTTTCCTTGTGTTTGAGAACCTTGAGAGTTTTGCAGAGTACTAAGCAGGCAGTTTGTAAAATGCCATAACTGAGCTATCTAAAAATATTTCCTCATGCTTAGGGTGGAATTACAGGTTTAGGGGAGGAAGACCATAGAGTAAGAGTATCATTTTCATTCCATCACATGAAAAGGGTTCATTACATTGTCAAAATGACCTATCACTGTCAACTTGATCACCCAGCTGAAGTAGTGTTTGTCAGGTTTCTAGGTTGTAAAGTTACTCCCTCTCTTTGGAAGAAAGACACTGTGTGCAAGCCACACATGAGGAGTAGAGGCATAGAGCATTAAGCTTTGAATATTTGAAGAATGTTTAAAATCTTCAGTCTATTCTCCCAACGTATTTATTAACCGCTTGCTTATATCAATATAGTGGTCTCTGCATTTTTAAGATTAATTTTTGGACTGGATGCCAGAAGTGCTCCAGTTTAAATTTTCACCAGCAGCACATAAGTATGCACAGGTATGCTTATTTCCTCACAGCATTAACACTCAGTGTTGTAAGTCATTTTAATTGTTGCTAATCCAGTAGGTGAGAAATAATATCTCACTATTGATTTGATTTATATTTCTTTGATTACTAAGATTTAATCTGTCTTCGTATATTAATAGGTCTTTTTTTATAACTTCATTTGTCAATTGCTTGCCCATTTACTTACTGGAACATTTTTCTATTTTATATGGATTTGAAAAAAAAACCTTATTCCTACGAGCATACTAAAGTTTGCATGTCATTCACATTGCATATATTCCTCTAATAATGTGATTTGACTCTCAATCTTATTTATGACGTAGGGATTTTTTTAATGCTAAATATTTCATTTTTATATATTTCACATATATTTTATATATTTGTATAGCCAAATTATCAATCCTTTTTATGATTTCTCATTTTGTGTCATTTTAAAAATGGCTTTATTCACTCTAAATACCCTTTTAGAGTATTTAAATACCCTTTAAAATATTAACCATTTTCTTTTTATAATTTTATAATTTCAGTGTTTAGTGCCAAGCTATTGAGAGTACCATGGTTTTATAATATATTTAAACACTGGGCAGAAAAAGATTTCCCTTGAAATTCTTCTGATGTATGATTTCCATAATCTCATTTATGTATCCTTCTATAAAAACACTTTGAACATTTAAAACATTGCATGAATGATATTCTAATAAGGTGCTAATCTATAGTTTACAAAGCACTTTCACGTGTATTATCTAATCTTCAGTTCCCAACAGCCATATAAATTGATAAATCACTTTTATAGATGCATAAAGTAAAGGTTGTGAAATTGGGAAACATGTCAAAGGCCTTTCAACTGGAGAGTAGTAGAACCAGAATTCAAACCAAGGTCTCCTGACTCCAAATCCAAGTATCATAGCGTTTCCCAATGGTAACATGAGTGTCATCATTATCCTTGTCCCACTGACAACACTGTTTTCTTTCATTAGCAGAAGAATAGTCCCAGAAATGTCTATTAGGCAATTAATTCATCCCTCTTTTCTAGCTCTCAGTTTACTTATCAGTGAAATAAAGTTATTGGACCAGATAATTTTTACAGTACATTCTAACTCAAAAAGTCTATGATTTTATGACTTCCATGCAATATATTTATTCATCTGTTTTTCCTATCCTGCCTCTCTGGCCACTCCTCTGTGTCTTTACAGGCTTACCCTACTTTACACTGCCGTTAAATGTTAAAATTCCCCCAAGGCTTTGACCTATGGTCTCCTCTTTTCTCACACTGTTTTCTACCTGTAGATGATCTCATCAATGAGAGTTAGTTCAACCAATACTTGTACACTAATGACTCGTTCGGTCTCCAGTCCAGACTTCTCTTCTGTACTTCAGATCTTTTCACCCCGCTGCCAGCCCAGTATCTCCACTTGGCTGGGGTTTTTTTATCTTAAATTTATTCTGTCCCCAAATCAAACTCATGATTTCCTCAGAGCATCCCAGCTTCCTTCCAGTAATCCTGTCCCCATTAAAAACAAATCATTTATTCAGTTTTAAGCATTTGACAAAATACAACATCCCTTCTTAATAAAGACCCTCGAGAAAGTCGGGATAGAAGGAACCTACTTAAACATCATAAAAGCCATCTATGACAAGCCCTCAGCTAACATCATCCTCAATGGGGAAAAATTGAGAGCTTTCCCCCTGAGATCAGGAACACGACAGGGATGTCCACTCTCACCACTGTTGTTTAACATAGTGCTGGAAGTCCAAACCCAAACCCTAGAATACATCTTTGACCTACTGCCCTCAGTAGCCCTCAAAGTATTCCAAATACCCAATCTATTACCAATCTCTGCAGGTTTTATCTTCTCTATTTCCCTCTAATCCATGCATTTCTCTTCATACCTACAAATACCATGTCCATCCAAGCCATCACCTCTACTCTGAACTACTAAAACAGCATTAACTGCTTTGCATTTCTTCCCTAAATCTGAATATCCATATGCAGCAAAAGAAATAATTCTCAAATTGCAACTCTAATTATATTATCCTTCTGTTTAAAACATTTCAGCTCATAATAATGTTCCATTATTTATGATAAAGACCACTAACAAGACCTGCATGATCTGGCCTTTCTGTCAACCTAGCCTCCATGCTCTCTATGCTAGAGCTGCACTGACCTTCTTTCATTCCTGAAACACAACTTGTGTGTTCCTACCTCAGGACTTTGCATGTGCCCTTCACTTCACCTGTGAGGCTTTTTCCCTCCTCTTCAACTAGCTAACTTTGATTCTTCCTAACAGTCTCAACTCCATAAGCATTTCCTCTGAGAAACCTCTCTAATATTGATTGGATCCAATTCCTTTACTATATTTCTGTACTTATCACTTATAATTTTACTTAAATGTGGGTGATAACTTGATTAGTGCTTGTCTGCCACCATTAAATGTAAGCTCCATAATGGCAAGGACTATTTATTTCTCTCACCATTGCATCCCAGTTCTTGATAGAAGGGGTGTGCAGCAAAAAAGTTACTCAAAAACTGTTGATGAATGAGTGAAAAAATGAACAAGGCCATCTAGAAATATTGAAGGCACCAGTTTGCAAAATATATGTATCAAAACCATGAGTGCATTCCGACTGAATGATGGATCTTTCTCAATAAAACAAAAGATTTCAGTCAGGATTCATACCTGGGATCAACTGAACTGTTGGAACTCCCCTTTGTTATCAGGTATGATAATGCAACAAATTCTGCAAACAATTGCCACTTTTTCCAAAATATACCTAATTATAGTCCCGTAAATAAACTAGTGCATAGGAAGAGAAAGAAAACAGTATCCATTTGAGATTAATTTTATCAAATCGCTTATACCATCAGGGCTTCTGGATAAAATTCATTTCGGTTATTTCCATTTAACAACCATTAATTATTGGGGTGCCTGGGTGGCTCAGTTGGTTCAGCACCTGACTCTTGATTTCAGCTCAGGTCATGATCTCATAGTTCATGAGACTGAGCCCTGAGATGGACTCAATGCTAACAGCACAGAGTCTGCTTGTGATTCTCTCTCCGTCTCTCTCTGCCTTTCCCCTGCTTATGCATGGGCTCTCAAAATAAATAAACATTTTTTAAAAGCATTGATTGTTACTTAATGCCAAAAATAAAATTTGATATGTGCCTGACAATGAAATATTTTTTGAATGAATAAATAAATGATGCATTCTACCTGTTGGTTCCTGTACCAAGTCTTAGGGATACAAAATAAAGGTATCATTGTAGTCAGGGGCTCACAGTGGTCTCCAAAATGGGGTTGTGCTTCCCAGGAATGGATTCACAGTAATTAATTATGAATACTCAAATATTCAGATGTCACTCTACATGTATTCTTATTCTCATAAATTTTTAGAGGGAAGTGTTTTGTTACTATTTAATAAGTAGATTGGCACCCTTGTTTGGTTTTAGGTCAGCTGGTCTCACACAACGTTTGTAAAAGTATCTTGAGGGAAGAGGGGAAGGACAGTAAAACAGCAGAACTGACTAGTCTTCAGCCTATCTTACCTGCTCTGAGTAGATTTCAGCAATGTGCAGTTTCAACTGGATTTAAAGATTTTATTACCTAGTTCTAAAACTAAACAAGCCTCACTGAACTCAATAAGGGAACTGAAAAGAATCCTGGAAAATTTTAAATGTGCAATTTGGAGATAAATCTAATATGCAAGGACAGTAATGAACAAGTAAAAGAATAGTAAGGTAATAGCAGAACTGACACTTTACTGCTTCTGACTGAAGCAAGTTACCAGGTGAAGCAATATCTTTCTTAGAAGATATTTAATACACACAAATACAAACATATATACAACCCCTGTCTCTTCAAGGTGTGAGAAAGAAATTAGGTGCTTTTTAAATAAAACTCATACCATGGAGAGGAGACCTTGAAAATATGTTTAGCAATGGGTCCATCATGAGGTGCTTGGGTTTTCTTCTGTTTTACTGAAAGTGATGCATCTTATCTATAAAAGTGTTTACACATGCACACATAACAACTGGGTAGGGGGAATGATTAACCATCATGTTTGGTTCATTTTGAACATATTTCTTTTAATAATTTTTCAATGTTTATTTTTGAGAGAGAGAACACAAGCAGGAAAGGGGGAGTGAGGAGGAACAGAGTATTTGACATGGCTCTGCATTGTGAGCACAGAGCCCAAAGTGAGGCTCAAACCCACGAACCCTGAGATCATGACCTGAGCTGAAATCATATGCCTAACCGACTGAGCCACGTGGCCAGGTGCCCCTAAACATACTTCTTTAAAAAAAAAAAATATAAAATGAAACACATTCCATTTGTTTTGCAAGTATAACCAACTGAAATCAGGAAAGATGGAAAGCCACTTGCTAAATTCCAACAAAACTTTTGCACGATTGATGGGACAAACTAACAACTTTGTGTCATGATTTATTAAATTCTGCTAATGATTTATTTTATGCATTTGGAGTCACGTAATTGTATGGAAACATCTTCAGCATTCCAAACCAAGTGTTTAAATTAAATTTAAATTTGTAACTTTGAATCATTTTATCACAAAGTATTTCCAAAATTACAAATTTTATCCAGTCATATTATCAGTGAAAATAGTATTATTAAATATAAATGGAATAAAATGACTAAATGTTAGCTGTTAACTCAGTCTCTTTAATTTCTAAATTTGTCAATGTTTTATAATATATGTTGTTAGCAGTACAGTGTTATTGCATATATATAATTTATAAATAAATATATATGTTTTGGCTACCTCATGTCCAAAATATTTCATCCATAGAAATGCATAATCAAAAACATTTGGAGACCACTGTAATAACAGATCATATTACCACATATTTTCTTTTTCTTGAAAACTAAATGTTCCAGATCTGGTTAAACAGAAAAGAAAGTGGTAACTTGAGGGTGGTTGAAATCACAAAAACAACATCATTTCTATTATTCAGCTCATGAATAATATGAACAAAACCATACCTATCCAATAAGAAGACACTAAAAATAAGGTGATTTATTTTCATGGATCTTTTTTCTCTAATAATGAAAATGTGTGATAATTGCAAACATTCTATATGTAATGTTTTACACTTTAATGACTGGTATATTAACAAATTTAATGATTCACTTTGTAACACTTTAAATAATCCACATCTTAATTCAATTCTTATCAACTGTGAATAACTTGATCCTCATACTGAGGCATGAGGATTCTAGACTTTTCTAGAATACAAAGATAGTACTGACACCCTCAACCAGTAAAGAAATGTAAAATAGTACTGTTTTTCATTGTTTACTTGATTTTTGCCCAACACCCTTGGGAAGAGCCACCAAATCACACTGAGTACCACATCTGATGTTTTGATGCCTTCTGGTAAAGATGCATCCAGTCCATTATCATGTTTATATCATAAGTGAAGAAAGAGGCACTGCACCAAAAGGCCATTTCCCCAGTCTAAATCTATCCCAAGTGTTCTGAGATGAACTTGAACTAAAATGGACTGAACTGAAAACACTAGTCACTATTCCTCATTAACTTAAGTCCTATGTTGCAAGTTTGGGAGGAGGGAGAAGAACAGCTGGAAGTATAAAAAATGATTTTCCTCTTTTGTTTTACAGATTACTAAAACATTCCAACAATCAAATTTAAAAAATCAATTCATCAGAGCTCATGTTGTCAAACTGAGGTAAGTGGAACTATATAAAATATATAAGCATAGGGGTGCCTGGGTGGCTCAGTCGGTTAAGTGTCAGACTTCAGCTCGGGTCATGATCTCATGGTTCATGGGTTTGAGCCCCAGATTGGGCTCTGTGTAGACAACTCAGAGCCTGGATCCTGCTTCAGATTCTGTGTCTCCTCTCTGCCCCTCCCTAGCTCTCTCTCTCACTCTCTCTCTAAAAAATAAATAAACATTAAATATATATATATATATATTTATATATAAGCTTAGATGCAATTTGGCCCATTTGACTTCTGTTCACAGCATAGATAATGAGACATACACGTAATTTGTTGCAATGCTATGAAAGTAGTATCATGGGCAGCTTAAAAAAACGATGCAAATAAACAAAACCAACACATGCCACATTTTGATCTATTACTAATGTAAGTAAGTATATCACAGGAATGCATGATAGGAAAAGAAGAAAGGTTAAAGAGAGTTGGGTGAGGGTATGGTAACAAGGCCATCCTACTGTATAAACCCAGTGGATACCATTCACCATACAGTCTATGTAAAGAGTGCCTCCTGGGGCTGTGCACTTCTGTAGTCCTGGGTATATTCAGCCAAGATCAGAACACTATGACCAACATCAAGCTTTTTGTTTGTATCTACCTGAAATGCTATAACACAAAGTACATTGTGACCAAATCCAAGCATGTCTGGCATGAATGAATAATAAGGGAAATAGCAGCAAGCATTCTAGTTATTTGACATCCCTGCCTTAGTTGAATATGTACCTATCTGTGTGATGTGATGAGACAGACCCTCCCAGCTAAAATACTGGCCTTCCCACAAATGCCTCAAATGCCCACATTACCTGATCCTTCAAATAATATGCAAAAGTCCTTTGGAAGGTAGATGTTTCTCAAATACCACCACCACAAGAAAATTAATAGTTCTTATTTTCTGTAGAATCACTTAGTAAGTCCAGAGTATGAACATCTGGTCAGGTAAGTTTTGTTGAGAAATGAGAAGGGAAGGAAGAATCCATGGGAAGAGTATTGACGAAAATGAATTTCAATCAGTTCAGTGCACATTTGCCTTAGCACTGTCCTGTGAAAATCTTTGTTCTAGCCACCGGCTCTCAAAACTTGTAGGATTAGATGAGTCATCTGTGCTTGTTCACTTCCCACTTCCTGCTCAATCCCCTGCAATCTTGCTACTGATACCAGCAGAAAATGCTAATTGCCTTTGCCAGATTTAACAAGGACAACCAAATCACAAGCTCCAAGCAAGTTATATCAATCTTCGGTTTGGATCTCTTAATGATATTTGATACTGTTGTATTTTCAATCCTTCTTGAAATAGTACCATTCTGTAGTTTCTATGACCCAACACACCCCTATTTTCCTTTTACCTCTCCATTCACTCCTCAATCTTTGCCAGCTCTTATTCCTTCTCTGCACATCCTTCAAATGTTGGATGTTAGGCTGTGCTATCAGCCTCTCCTCTTCTCAGTTCACATTCTCTCTTTTCAGTGGCTTCATTGCCCCCCTATATGTTCATTATTCTCAAGGTTGTATTTCTGGGCCAGTTCCCTCTTCTCACCTCTAGACATGACTGTACACAGCCTTCTACTTAATGTAATCATACAGGTATCTCACAGACAACTCAATTTACCATATCCAGACCTGAACCTATCATCTCTCCCCCACCGAATGTCACTCTTCTACTGTGGCCTACCTCAATCAATGGCATTACCTTTAACCTCGTTGCTCAAGAAATATGCAAGTCATCTTTAATTACTTCTCTCTCTCAACCCACACATTCAATCGTCTAATCTTTCAATCCTATTTCCTAAATATTCCTAAAATCCGTAACTTTTCTTCAAATAGTGCTCTTAACCATCTCTCTCCTGGACTATGAGCGTCTCCTAATGAGTTTCCTTCCCTCCAGTCTTGTTCCACTCCACAATCTACAAAGCAGTCAGAAAGACTTTTTGAAACAAAATTCTAAACATATTATTCCCCTGGTAAAATCCTCCCATCGTTCTCTCCTTACCCTTGCAATATGACATATATTATATATAAATATAACATATGCATATCAAAGATACATATATTCTTGATATATATATTTGTGTGTACATACATGTGTACAGAGATATATAGAGACATTTTTATACATATATATGTAACAAAGTATACTAAACCTTCCTTTACCTGACTTCCTTTTACCATCTCCATCTCTGGAATTATCTTTCACTACCATCCAACTAGATTTCTTTCAGTTCCTCACTAACCCTAACCTCAAGACCATCATATAAGCTTCTCGGCTGGAAATGTACACACACTACTTTACCCTTTCCCCTTCAATTTTAAAATATAGTTTGTAGGGGCGCCTGGGTGGCTCAGTCGGTTGAGCCTCCGACTTCGGCTCAGGTCACGATCTCACGATTCGTGGGTTCGATCCCCGGGTCAGGCTCTGTGCTGACAGCCAGTTTGGAGCCTGGAGCCTGTTTAGGATTCTGTGTCTCCCTCTCTCTCTGACTCTTCCCTGCTCACGCTGTCTCTCTCTCACAGAAATAAATAAAACATTTTAAAAAAAGATAAAATATAGTTTGTAAATAGAAAGCTTAAGGTACAGTAAGTCAAAAAAATCAGGAAAGGATTACCCTTAAGATAGTTTGTAACTCAATGTTCCCAAGAGGAGGGTACATACCTCTTTGGTAGAGTTGTTATGAAGATCAAATAAATTAGTGTAAAACACATGGTCCTGTTTGAGTATCTAATTCAAAGTCTGTCATTCACTAAAGATCCCTCTTCTTTGAATTGGTTCTTCTATTTTTGTTAGTCTTCTTCTTATTGATTTGTGGGAATTCTGTATTTATAGTAGGTAGCAATCATTTGTCACTTTCTGTGTTGCAAATATATTCTCCTTGTCCATAGCATATTTTCAAACTTTATGGCATCTTTTATGGTAAAAGGTCAATTGCAAATAGTCTTTTTTAAGAAATCCTTTCTATTCGTGCATATAAAGACATTCTCTCATATTTTCTTGTAAGCCTTAAAATTTTTTTGTTCATATTCAGGTACTTTGGATATGATATGAGAGATTTAATTTTATTAATTCTTTTTAATTTTTTTAAATTTAAAAATTTTACTACATTAAATTAAAATTTTATTAAATCTTCTTTAAATTTTTCCATCTAAGTCATTTTCTTTCAGATTTGTGATACCACTTCTGTGATATACTGTTTACATATTTCAAAGAATTAGTTTCTGGTCATTAATTCTGCTCCTTCCTATCAAGCTTAATACTTGTCATTCAAATAAAATCTACCACTATACATTTATCTATTTCTCCTTATGCAATATATTTTGAGGACACAGTGTCAAATACTTTTATGTTTAGAAATGGCATATCTTCCTCAGGAATGTTCATTTTTATCAAGATATTAATCTTTTTTATCCCTTATTAATGGTTTTTAATCTTAAATTTTTTAATGTTTATTTATTTTTGAATAAGAGAGTGTATGTGCACGAGAGGAGGGGCAGAGAGAGAGGGACAGGGGATCCAAGCAGATTTGGTGCTGACAGCAGCAAGTCTAACATGGGGCTCGAACTTGCAAACCATGAGATCGTGACCTGAGCTGAATTCGGACACTCAACCAACAGAGCCACCCAGGGGCACCCCAGTCTTAAAATCTCTTGTATCTGATACTATTATGGCTACATTGACTTTCTTGTGGCTATCACTTTTCAGTATATTTATTATCCTTTTATTTTCATTATTTACATATTCTTATGCGTTAGACATTTCTCCTAAAACAGAAAAACAGCTAGATCATATTTTCAATACATTCTCATCTTTGCCTTATTTTAGTGATTATTTTTTAAATTTAAATAAGGAGAGTTGGCTTAATCACCACTTTTCTTCTATTTGGAACTCTTATCCATGTTATTATGAAGGATATTTTAGCTCCACCTTATTGTAATAATACCAAATCAGTCATTATAATGATAGATTACCAATTTGCCACTTCCTTTGTTCCCTGTTTCTTACTGTACCTCAACTCTCCTTCAAGGTTCAATCTCCTTCTTTCTCAAGTACTTTATTTATATATTTTCACAAGAGTCAGAGCATCTGGGTGGCTCAGTTGGTTAAGCATACAACTCTTGATTGTGGCTCATGTCATGATCCCACATTGTGAGACTGAGCCCTGCTTCGGACTCCATGCCAAGCATGGAATCCTCTTAAGATTCTCTCTCTCCCTATGACCCACTCCCCTGTTCATGCTTTTGCTCTAAAATAAAATAAATAGTGGTTCCTGGGTGGCTCAGTTGGTTAAGCGTCCGACTTCGGCTCAGGTCATGATCTCAAGGTTTGTGGGTTTGAGCCCCACGTCGGGCTCTGTGCTGACAGCTAGCTCAGAGACTGGAGCCTGTTTCGGATTCTATATCTCCCTCTCTCTCTGATCCTCCCCTGTTCATGCTGACTCTCTTCTCTCTCTCAGAAATGAACAAAACATTTAAAAAATAAACATTTAAAATAAAATAAGTAAATTTTCACAAGGGTAAATGATCTATAAGGTATCCTTTTTTATTTTGCTTTGGTCTAAAAAATGTCCTATTTTTATTTTCATAATTGAATAATACTTTAGTATGGACATAAAATTCTAAATTAATAGCTCTGGTCTCTGGTTGCTTTGAAGATACAATTATATACCACCTTTTTCATTGCTATTAAAGAAACTGTCCTTCAGTCAAAATGTTCTTTGGTAGCGAATCTTTTCTCTATTGTTTGAATATCTTTCATTTGTCTTTGGAGTTCAGAATTTTTTAATGATGTATTTGTATGTGTGGATTTTCTTTTATTTAGTATGCTTCAGACTCATTGTGATCTAAGGCTTCATGTTTTCATCAATTCTGGATAACTCTCATCATCTCTTGCAATATTGCTTTTCCTTTGTTTTTCAGTGCTCTTCTTATGCTTTCAAGTAAACATTGAGTCTTTTCTAGTCTCTTAGCCTCTATTTGATATGCTTCATCTCTTTGTTACATTTTGTGTGACATTTCTTTATGTTTATCTTTCAGTTCACTAATTTCTCTTCAGCTTTGTCATATTCTTTGTAACTCACCCATTGAGTTTTCAATTTCAATGAAAAGCTATGATTATGTACGCCTGTCTGCAAGCTCTATTTGTTTCTTTTGTGAACCTGTCTGGTCTGTTTTGAGATTCCTCCTTTTATGTCACTAGTCATTACAAGTATAGTTATCTATCTGTTAATTTTATTATGTGAAGTTTTTGAGGATGCTCTCCTTATTCTGCTGATTCTAGCTCATGATATGTTGTTTGCCATTGGGATTGTATGCCTGTATTTAATCCCACTTCTTAAGTGAGATACTATGTATCCTGGATTTAACATTCAATCTTACAGAGCATTTGCTTCTATCAGACACTCTAGGAGGATCAGCAGCACATGGATCATTGTTTGTTTGTTTGTTAATTTCTTAAAATTTCTGGATCCATGCAGGTAGTAGTAATACAAATCCAAAACTTTCAGGTAGCTTAGCTCATGATCATGAATTATGAGGAGAATCTTCTTTTTTCTGTCTAGATCTGGAATCCTAAGACTCATAGTCCTTTTTTTTATGACATGATGAACACATTTTTTTCTTTACAGCCCATGCTTTCACTAAGGGTTTAGTTCTCTGAGAATCCTGGTCTTATTTAGAAAACTCATATTCATCTGTTTAGCACTGCCCAAAGCATCCTCTCCAGAACCTATGTAAATGCTGAAAGTCAAGTCTGCTGGATATTCTAGTGCTTACCACATAACACTCATGTTCTTTACTTTTGGTTTACCAAGATTTCCCTTCCTTTAACATGACTTTAGCTTTGTATTCCAAATGAATGTATTATATTTTATCAAGCCCTTCCGGTTATTTTATAGAAAAGTTTTTTTTAATCATTTAGGCAGTCAAGATGATAGAAATGGAAGCTATACCTATTTCATATTCAATAGCTATACCTATTTTATATTCATATTCACTAAACTATATTCAGTGTCTGCTCCTCCATTTAAACTGCAAAATCCATAAGAATAGCATATGTGAATCCTGGTTGCAACTAATTTCTGAAATAAAAAACAGTGCCCAGCGCAAGAAGGTGCCTATTTAATATTGCTAAGTAAATATTAATATCTGGAATAAATATTATGGCAGAACTGGCTATGGAGAGGAGAAGAGGAGGCCTGGAATGAATACGAGAGACAAATTTGTCTAAAGCATATTTTCAGGAAAGAAGATGGCCAATGTTAGATGGAAGAAATGATTTACATGGTAATTTACATGGAAAGAAGTGGAAATTATATCAATATTGATAATTATAGCCCTTAGTCTAATTATTAAGGTTCTGTACTGTGAGAAATATCTGTAGTTAACTGATATAGAGGTAAAATTTTAATATATAACTACAAAAGTTAAAATTTGCTTTTGTAGCCAGATCAAAGGGTTTAGGTAACAGAAAATTAACCTGAGGCTTTAAGTCACATAAATTTGGAACCTCTCTCCTTACAAGTTTGTTTAATGAGATAAGGGTGCTTTTTTTTTTTTTTTTAAGATTTGTGAGGTCTAATAAAAGCTAATATATATAATGCACTAACTATATGCTATTTACTTTTCCCAAAAGTTTTGCATATATTAATTGACATAATCTTCTGAACAACCTATTTTAATGTGATGAGACTTAGATACAGAAAGATAAGAAACAAATAACTTACCAAGGTCAAACAGTAAATGGCAAACAGTATCCAAATTCTGGCATTCTGACTTCAAAGCAAGCTATACCAAATGGTGGATACAGCAGACTACTCACTGAAATCAAATATTTGTGGAACATCATTGTGTGATATATCATTAAGTATGCAAACACTGTTATGTGAATCTGTTCTAAAGTTAAATTCCATAAATGAAGCTTTTTAAAGTTTAATAAATAAAAGTATATAACAGAAAACTATAATTATCTATTTTTAATATATTTATGGCTTTCAGGAAAGAGGGTGATGGTGTGATAGCAGATGTTGTTATGAAATTTAAATTCACTAGAAATAACAATGGAGCATCAATGAAAAGAAGAATTGAGTCTGTTTTACACCAAATGTTGAATAACTCTGGAAACTTGGAAATAAACCCTTCAACTGAGATAACACGCAAGTACCATTTTTATATATCATTTATCCCAATATATCAATTAAACCAGTTTAAATTCATATTTTAATTTAATGATACTGACTTTTCTTTCCTTGGAATTAAACTTCATGAAAACAATATATTATAAAGCTAGACATAATACATAGTTCTCTAATATAAAACATTCTAAAGTTTAAAGAATCATTTAGCATTGAGATAGGAAATTTTATTTGCTAAAAACACTTTATTAATTTCCCTCTGGACACTCCTCATATATATCTCAACAGGAGAGACGTTATTGTCAGATCTTCAATCTGCAGGTATTCTGTAGGAATGGTAAATAGCTGCTCAAGGTCAGAGGACAATTGAATTAACACTCTACCTCACCCAGAACACAGCATGCAATCAGAAGGTGTCTGATTAATACTTACAGAATAAAGAAGAAAATTAGAAGATATAGCAGTACCCCTAACTCATCTCTGAAAATATCTGTACCTCTGCTTGTCTTGAATCTATTTCCACTTTTTTTTCCATCCCAGTTGCTACCACTTTGGTCCAAGTCAGCATCATTTCTGTCTTGAACTATTGCACTTGCCTCCATACTACTCTTTTTACATACTCTTGTCCCCTTCCAAACTATTGTCCACATACTGATCAAGGAAATATTTTTAAAAACATAATTTGAAACATTATTTAAAAGCCTCCCATGACTTTCCACAAAAATAAAAAACAAGCAAACAAATACCTGTAACTGGGATACCCAGGCTTACCCAGGACAGTCCCAGTTCATGCCAATTGTCCAAGAACCATTATTAATATTGATCCTTAAGTATCTTGGTTTGGACAATAAATGATATGACCATCTCATTTAAAGCACTGCATGATCTAGTTCAAACTTACCCCTTCAGCTACTTATTAATCTACTCTTCCTTATTCACCATAATCCGGTCATACTTTCATTTCCTCCACCTGTCAAACTCCTCTCCTCCTCCCTCAGGGCCTTTGCATACATTGTTTCAGTTTCTTATAATACTCTCTAGATTATCCCTTTGCACCCATCACATCTCGTCTGGGTCACTGTTTTCTAATTTAAGCCTTTTCTAACTTCTATTACCTGTGTCATGGACTCCATTTTCCTTCATAACATTTATCACAATCAAATCTACAAAATTATTTGTGTGATATTTCTATTGTTTGTCTTCATCCTACTCCGTATGCTTCCTAAAGGCAAGAACCAGTCTTATTCATCCCAGTGTCCTTCTACTACCCACTATCTAGTTCATAATAGATACTCTATTAATATTTATTTCTTGCATGACTAAAAAGACTTAATATGTGCATAGAATTTAAGGACACTCCCCCAACTTTGTCATTTGCCATTAATAAACCATGATTCCCTCATAAAAAGCTCAAGATTAAAAGATTTTGGTAGATCCCACACTGGACTTGTATACGATCAGTGTATGCCTGTTATAGCTGTATTAAGTGTTAAGACATTGAAAAGCTTTGCTATCTATTGGTAAACTACCACTGCACCAGGCCCACAAAGGTATCTCCTTGGCTTCTCAAAATCCTCCCATCCCTACCCTGGACTCTTGGCTTGTCCCCTTGCAACTGAGGAGTTAATGCCTAGGGACTTCCAAGACACCACTCTAGTTCCATGGCTATGACTGGCTGATGCTCATCCATTATAGTTTGCTTAATCCCCAAAACACCCATAGACTCTACTTTTATTGTTCCCACTCAGAAATGTTGGAGAATTGCCCAGAGTCATTCAATCTGCATGTAGGGAGGCAAGATTTGAACTCAAGTCTCTCTCACTCAAAGAATGAAAAAGAGTGGTCATATCTTTTTATTCTTTGTCTCCAAAAGGATATTTGGGCTCTGACACTTACCAAACTCTGTGAAAGTTCTGGCAGTAAGTAAGTTTGCAAAAACTGGTTTTAGAAAGCATGAAAACCTGATAAATTTAGATATCTTTTATAGGAAATAAGAAACTGGTTTCTCTTTAAAAGCCTTCAACCAAGGAAGGATATGATCTGACATTCATTTTTAGGCGGGAAAAGAAGCCTGGTAATGTATAGATGGACACACTGAAAAGTGCAAACCTGGAGGCAGGTAACCCAGACTAAAGGTTATTGTAGTAATACAGATGTTAAATGATGAAAGCATGAACTAAAGTAGTAGCCAAAGGGATAAGGAGGATGGGCCTAATAAAAAGGATAGTTAGGGGCTAGAAGGTATAGAATCTGAAAGCCAATAAAATGTGAAGATGACAGAAAGGGAGGAATTAGAGACTGTTTCAGAATACAAGCCATTGGTAGAAGCAGAATCATTTCCTGAAAGAGGAAATATAACAAAAGTAGCAAATCTGGGGTGAAATTTGGTGGCACGGAGTTTGAGAGGGCCTTCGCTATCTGTTACCAACATAGTTTTCTGTCTGCACCCTCCTCCTCTTTTGCCACACTTGCACTCCTGGCTCTACTGACTTGATTGCTCCACGAACATCACACATCTCCATGTACTTGTGCCCACTACACTTTCCAGCTGGAATACATTTTCACTGCTTGTCTGCCTAGAAAATCCCTTTTAAGTCTTTAAAATACAGCTCAAATGTTTTTCTCACCATAATAACTTGGTGAATATCTCAGCATGACCACCCTCTCCTTTCCCTTCTCTACTTCATACTTAAATTTATTTGAATGATTTTTTAATTAATTTCTAAGCTGTCAGTTATGTGAGGGCTGACCTCCTATATTTTTCTCACTGCTACATCTTCAGAAACGAAGAATAGTATCAGTAGAGTAATACAGATATATCGATATATACCTACATATGTATTCAGGTAAATGAAAATTTAACTTCTCTTATATGACTTATCACACCATATCTCAACAACTTTCTTATGTTTCTGTTTTCCAAACTAAACTGAGTGACTTGAGAGCAAGAATATCTTTTAAATATCTTTTAAGTATCTTTCAGTGTTTGATGAGAAATTAAAGCACAAACTTAAGTATAGATAACAATAAATTGGGGGAAGATTGTAAACATGGAGATATCTAGGACTTACAACTCAGAGATTCTTTCAGCAGATCTGAGATGAAGCCTAGAAATCTGTATCTTATCAGGCCCTAAGTGATCCTGATGATGGTTGTCTGAAGATTGCATTTAAGAAATTAGGATGAAATAATATAAAATCCTTATTGTATTGATCTTATTCTCACTTTTTTTTAACACCAGCAATTACTGACCAGGATACAGTGGTTATGTTCACTCAAGGTAAGTTTCAAAACTACCTTATAAAAATGGTTTCCATTTTTGGAAAGTACATTCCAAATATATAATAAATACATTCAAGTATTTACATTATTTGCTAAGGCAGTTTCTATTGAGATGTTGTCTTTATTCTTAGTTCACACCTGTGGGCTGTTGTTGAGCTAAGACATTGCTGATTCCACTGGACCGTGGAGAGATGTTTAGGTTTTGCCCTCCTTTTAGATAAAGGAGCTGCCAGCAATGGCATTCTGTGTCGAGTTTGACCTCAGGAGAATTTTTTTGGCAGCTTTGGGAAGCTTTTCTTGCCCTAGTTCTATAGTGGCACTCCCTTAGACTTATAAATTGTTTGGTAACACCATTTATATGGCTTCTCCTAACCACAAGAATAGCTTGCTTTGTTGTGGATTTAGGTTAATCAAAAAGTACAGTAAAAAATAATTATAAAAAATGCTGTTAGTTTTATGTTTCAAATCTTAATATAATCCTGTATACTCTCAGGCTGGGATACCAGAAATATAATCCTTAGAAAACAGCTGTTTACTTCTCAGACTGATGAAACATAGTTAGAAAGTTGTTCAATGTGCCTCAATAGCTGACCTATCTCAGATATTTAAGTGATGTTACAAGGTAATAGTACCTTTTTCAACTTCATTTTATATTTAATTCATGCTTCTTTAATGAAAATGTGCTTAAGTAATTTACTAGGGAATTTGGTTGAAGGATACAGCAGAGGAACTTACGTTCTATGTATATTCTTTTTTTCCCTAAGCTTATTTATTTACTTTGAGAGAGAGAGAGAGAGAGAGTGCAAGCTGGGGAGGGACAGAGAAAGGGGAGGGAGAGAATCCCAAGCAGGCTCCACACTGCCAGTGCCCAGCTGGACCTGGGGCTCGACCTCAGAACCCTGAGATCATGACCTGAGCCAAAATCTAGAATTGGACGCTTAATCGACTGAACCAGCCAGGCACCCCTGTTGTTTTTATATTCTTAATGGAAGTCTGGAGGTCTGTTAGAAAAAAAAAATAAACTTCCTTTGGATGGATGTCCTATTGAAGTAGTGTCACCATTTTAGAACAATAGAAGTTGGTGGTGGTGACTTACTTCTAATTTCTAAGTAACAGACTAAATGAAAAAAAAAATAAATCATGGGAATGAGGATTAAGAGGAGTTGAATGATCATTTCAAACTTTGGCCATTGGAGTGTGCATGGGCTGTCTCTCTTAAGACATTTAGATAAACTTCATCTAGATACTTAGAAACCCTCAGTTACCTTCAAGAATATTCTGTGAAATATGCCTTTGCAAAAGGGCACATTTGGTAATATAGAGTCAGTTATGGAGGCAGACTGGAACTTCCTTGATGAGCTGGATTACCACTATGGTGATTTCTTGATGGGAGCAGTTTTCTTCCAACTTCAATGTAGACATGAATCACTCATAAGAATGTAGCTTCTAACATACAGCATGGTGACTATGGCTAATAATATGGTATTGTATGCTTGAAAGTTGCTGAGTAGACCTCAAGCACTTTCATCACACACACACACACACACACACACACACACACAGAGTTAACTATGTAATGTGATGGAGGTGTTGGTTGTCTTGATGGTGGTAATCAACAATGTATATGGATATCAACTCATCACACTATACACTCTAAATATATAGAATTATATTTGTCAATTATTCCACAATAAACTTGGAGAGGAGGGGAATGCAGCTTCTGATTGTTTTTCCTAGTGTGGTTCTTAGAGTCCATTTTTTTCCAGCTTTGAGGTATACAACATTATGACTTGTTACACATTTAGATTATGAAAAGACTCCCTCACCTAGTTAACATATTTAGCACCTCACATATTTACCCCCACCCTTTTTTTTTTTTTTTTGGTGAGAACATTTAAGTTCCACACTCCTAGAAAATTTCAATTATACAACAGTGTTATCAACTATAATCATCATGTTTTGCACTAGATCTTCAGACCTTATTCACCTTATAGCTGAATGTTTGTCCCCTTTTACCAAATTATCTGTATTTCCCCCACCCTCCAGCCACTGGAAACTACTTTCTACTTTCTAGGAGTTTGACTTTTTTTTTTTTTTAAGATTCCACAGGTAAGTATCATGCAGTATTTGTCTTTGTCTGGCTTATTTTACTTAGCATGATACCCTCCAGGCTCATTCCTATTGTTGCCAACAACAGGATTTCCTTCTTTTTTTAAGGCTAAATAATATCCCTATGTGAGAGGTGTATATATATATGTATGTATATATATATGTATGTATGTATGTATATATGTATCTCAACATTCTCTTGACTAACTCATCCAAAGATAGAGCCTTAAATTATTTCTACACAGTGTCAACATGTCAACACTTCTAATAAACTTCCAGGATATACCCATAGTGGGGGTCCACAGACCATAATTTTGAGTAGCAAAGCTATGGAGAAGATGGAAATTTCCTAGTGAAATTGTGGCCTGAGCTGGTACATCCAGCACTAACTAACCTATCTTAACCCCCATTCATGAGGAATTCCAAAGAACTCTAAAGTTGCTTCAGAATTTGAAGTCTCTATGGCAATTAAGTTCAGAAATATTCTCTAAAATGCACACTATAGGCAACAGTAGTCACAAAGGTACCCTAAAAAACAACACATTAATCATAGCTTTGGAAAGACTAGCTGGCTCTATGGAAGAATACACAAAAGACAGAAAATCTGTAAAAGATGGAGAGACTCTGGCAGCATCTCTCAAACGTAAATGAACCATGATCTTTCCAGCACATTAATGCTGTTTTATTATTAGGATGTGGGGCCCGTCCAGACCTAATAACTCTGTCTGCGGAGAGGATCCTAGGAGGCACTAAGGCTGAGGAAGGAGACTGGCCATGGCAAGTCAGTCTACAGACGAAAAATGTTCACCACTGTGGAGGCGTCCTGATCAGCAGTGTGTGGATCCTGACAGCAGCTCACTGCTTCAGAAGGTAAGGCCACAGCTTACCTACCCACCTGGGAACAACTAGCAGAGACAGATACAGGACTCCACCCTGGGCTGAACATGATTGGATTGTACTAGATGTAATTGCATGTGAAAAAAAATTGATGAGTTTTTCTTCCTATTCATGATTGCACAAACATTTTTTTTTCCTCCTTCAGTTGGCTAATTTAATACTATTTTTCTCTTTCAGGTAATAGTGTGCCATCATGGTAAAAAAACAAACAATGATTTATATGTCAGATTGTTTAATTTAAATCCTAGCCATGAAAACTTGAGAAATTTACTGAACCTTTATAAGCCTCTTTTTTTTTTTTTTTTTCAAAATTAGGGCAATACTATTATCTGTGCCTTAGTGTTATTGATAGGATTAAATACACTAATGCAAACATACAGTTAGGTGTTAGCAAAATGAATTAAGGTAGGAAATTTTCACAATACATCATACAAGCTTATCAGCAGGCTCATGGCTGATCTGAGACTCCCTTATGCCATTAATTAATTCTTTCAAAACAATTATTGAGTATCTACTATGAGCATAGTATTATCACAGAAGTTAATTAAACACTGCCTATACTTTAAGGGAACTTACACTCTAATGTTGGAGATAGACATGCACAAAAATAATGATCAATAACAGTAACATAAATAAAATAAATTTAAACAACTTCTAGAAAATTCTTCACAGATGTCACTAAAGGATATTGTTAACGTGAGGGTAATAAACGCCAGTGGAAAGTAGGATAGAAGAACTTTAGACCTAGATGACTAAAATCTGTGAGGCTCTGACACACCTTATTACTGGACCATCCTAGACTTCAACAGTTGCTGGAAATTAATCTCAAACATTCACTCAGAAAAGTGAAGCTGTCTAAACTCAAATGTGCCTCTGACCATATCTATTCTCTTCTCAGACTCACTCAATATTCACAGTCTAAAATCCAACTTACTATACACCCGGAGCCTTCCTATCCAATCAATCCATATTTCTTTCACAAAGCATGAACTTTAAGCTCCTAGACTGCTTTATTCTCTCCTCCTGGATTCTGTCTACTTTTTCAGGTTTAAGAGCATTGCGCACTAGTCTTGTCAAACTTTACTTCCTCTTAATAGTTTTGTAACAGGCACTACATTATACATCAGTACTCTCAAATCTGCAAAGAACTTCTTAGAAATAGCGAAGATTTTTCAGAATTCCAATAAAAAGAAATAGAGGAAGAGATATTAACATTTTAGGGAGAAGCAGCAGATTAAGAAAATGTTCTTAAACCTGAAAAAGTAGGAAGAGAATAAAGCAATCTGGCTGGAGCTCAAGTTTCAATCTTTATTACCACTTGAAGGCCAAAGAACAACTGTGAACTAATTGATTTTAATCACTTCTGAGAGTGGGAACCAGAAATGCAGATACTTGGACTTAGGAGGCACTTAGCATAATCAAGGATGTAATAGGTAAACGTCTGGATTCTAAGCCATATGCAAACCCAACTATCAAAAGCTAACTAAAGGATATCACTATAATGAAAACCACCATTGTAAAAATCATCAATTACCAAAGTAATTCATGATTTTAACTATTTTTTAAATTTGTTTATTTTGAGAGACAAAGAGTGAGTGGGGAAGGGGCAGAGAGAGGGGAAATAGAGAATCCAAAGTAGGCTCTGCACTGTCAGCACAGATCTCACAGACCGTGAGATCACGACCTGAGCTAAGATCAAGAGCCAGACATTTACCCAACTGAGCCACTGAGGCACTCCATAATTTATGATTTTAAATGCTTGGATCATCTTTGAATTTTACCTCCCCCAATCCTTCTATTCACTACTAAGTTGATCCAGGAGAACTAACAAACTATGTGAACCTTATACTGGCACCCTTCCAGTAGGCCTGATTGTTACTGAGAGCCTGTCAACAAGGATTTTAGAGGACATGGCCAACCTTACACCAAGATACATAGATGTGATGAGGCCCTCCAAAGAGTCCAAGAAAAGATTGTTATCACCTCCTCTATGAAGCCTTCCCTGATGCTTTCTTCTCTCCCCCATGGTACTCCCACAGAAATCTGCTCAATTTTCTTTAGCAGTAGTCCCTCTGATTTAGGATAATTAATTGTCTCTCGTAGTCTCCATTAGCATGTGAAGCTGCTCACAAAAAGAGATAATAGTTATTTCTATTTTTTTAGGTTTTTAGAGCCCAGTAAGTTAGCATACAGTGTAATTCTAGTATCAGTGATTCAACACTTCCATACAACCCCCCGGTGCTCAACACAAGTGCACTCTTTAGTCCTCATCATCTATTTAACCCATCCCCCATCCCCTTCCCCTCTGGTAGCCATCAATTTCTTCTCTATAGTTAAGAGTCCATTTCTAAGATTGCCTCTTTTTCTCTCCTCTTTCCCCCTTTGCTCATTTGTTTTGTTTCTTAAATTCCACACATGAGTGAAATCATATAGTATTTGTCTTTCTCTGATTGACTTATTTCATTTAGTCCTCTCTTCCTTTTCTTTCTTCCAGCAATGAATAAGAGAATGATTTTGGAACCAGTCATAATTAGATTTAAATCTTGGCTATGCCATATATTAACTGTATTATATAGGGCAACTTATTTGATATCTCTAATTCTCAGTTTGTTTTTGTACAAAATGCAATTGATTATATGCTCTCACACAGTTCTAAGTATTGAAACAAGTGTGTCATACCTTGGCATACAAGGTAAGCACTCAATGGAAATAACTATTATTTGCATTAGATATCATTGAACAAGTCATTACTAAATGTTTACTTTGTATAAGAATCAGTATGAGTCTCTGGGAATAAAAATATAAATAACTGTGCTACAGGAATAAAACAACAATCCAGATTGGCAAGGAGGAAGTACAACTTTCCCTATTTGCAGATGACATGATACTTACTATATATAGAAAAACCTTAAAGACTCCACAAAAAATTGCTGGAAGTAATAAACAAATTCAATAAAGTCTCAAGATACAAAATCAACATACAGACATTTGTTGCATTTCTGTACACCAGTAACGAAGCAGGAAAAAGAGAAATTAGGAACCAATCTCTTTTCCAATTGCACCAAAAATAGTAAAATACCTAGGAATAATCGTAACCAAAGAGGTAAGAGATCTGTACACTGAAAACTATAGAAAGCTTATGAAAGAAATTGAAGAAGACACAAAGAAATGGAGAAACAGTCCACGCTCATGTATTGGAAGAACAAATATTGTTAATATGTCTATATTACCCAAAGCAATCTCTGTATTCAATGCTCTCTCTATTGAAATAATACCAGCATTCTTCACAGAGCTAGAACAAGCAATTCTAAAATTTTTATGGAACCAGGAAAGACCCCAAACAGCCAAAGTAATGTTGGAAATGAAAAACAAAACTGGAGGCATCACAATTCTGGATTTCAAGCTGTATTACAAAGCTAGAATCATCAAGACAGAATTGTACTGGAACAAAAACAAGACATCTAGATCAATGGAACAGAAGAGAGAACCCAGAATTGGACCCACAAATGTATGGCCAACTAATCTTCAACAAAGCAGGAAAGAATGCCCAATGTGAAAAAGACTATCTCTTCAATGGTTGCTGTTGGAAAAACTGGACAGCAACATGCAGAAGAATGAACCTGGACCAATTTCTTACACCATGCACAAAAATAAATTGTAAATGGATGAAAGACCTTAATGTGAGACCTGAAACCATAAACATCCTAGATGAGAACACAGGTGGAAAATTCTTTGACATCAGCTATAGCAGCTTCTTTCTAGATATGAGAAAAGGGAAGCGCAAGGGAAACAAAAGCAAAAATAAACTATTGGGATTACATTGAAATAAAAGGCTTCTGCACAGTGAATGAAAACTAAAAGGCAACCTTCATAATGGGAGAAGACATCTGCAAATGATGTATTCGCTAAAGGGTTAGTATCCAAAACATATAAAGAACTTTTATGTCAACACCCAAAAAATAACCCAATTGAAAATTGAGCAGAAGACATGAACACTTTTCCAAAGAAGACATACAGATGGCCAGCAGACATGTGAAAAGATGTTCAACATCGCTGATCATCAGAGAAATACAAATCAAAATTACAATAAGATATCACCTCACACTTGTTAGAATGGCTAAAATCAACAACACAAGAAACAACAGGTGTTGGTGAGGCTATGGAGAAAGGGAAACCTTCTTGAATGTTGATGGGAATACAAACTGGTACAGCCACTCAGGTTTCTTCAAAAAGTTAAAAATAGGAATGCCCTGGGGTACCTGGATGGTTTAGTTGGTTAAGCATCCTGCTTCAGTTCAGGTCATGATCCCGTGGTTCATGAGTTTGAGCCCTATGTCTCCTGGACATATAATTTTTATTTCTGTATCATCTATACCTAAACTCCACAAAACTCTTAAATTGTTGTGTGATACATTTTATTTTTATTCAAGCTTAGGAGCCACACTGAGTTAGTCAACTCTTCAATCCACAGACCCTTTAGACAAATTATCATTCATTTACTAGCTATGTAATCCAGAAAACATATACCAAAGATATATTGATCAAATAGTTGCTAGCTGGGGAACACAAAACAAATAGTTGCTAGCTGGGGAAGGGATGGCAAACACAAAATTCAAATATTTGAAATGATCATAAATTCACTATTCAAAACACATTTTCATATTTTTTTTAGCTACTCTAATCCTCGTCAATGGACTGTCACTTTTGGTGTTTCAACAACATTTCCTAAACAGAGAAGAGGAGTAAGGACTATTATAATCCATAGCAATTATAACTCTGCAACTCATGAAAATGATATTGCAGCTATACAACTTGACAGAGGCATCACTTTTACCAAAAATATCCATAAGGTGTGTCTCCCAGAGGCTACCCTGAATATTCCATCTGGTTCTATTGCTTATGTAACAGGATGGGGATCTCGAGAATATGGTGGTAAGTGTCTCTGGGAAAATAACAACAACAAAATCTCCTGGGACTTGCTGTTATGTAAATTTTTTAAATTAGAGAACACCTGAAGGACATGTTCTATGGAAGGAACTATCCCATATTCTAAGAAGCCCAACCTCTAGTTACTACGAAGTTTCCTCAGCAAAGCAAAGCAGTATCCCTAGAAACTATGGGGAATACTATAGTAATAGGGAAACATAAAATAAAAGTAATGAAGAAACATGAGTTCTTCAATAAATTATAGGTCTCAATGTCTCTCGTGTAAAGAAAATTTTAAAATTTGAAAAGATTTGGATAGGTATTCTCTAAGGGTTTTACCACCCTTTAAAGTATTAACAATCATGAAGGTATTCTGAGATGAAACAAATTCTGTCTCTAAAGCAAGAAACTCCACATACATAAACATTACTCACTCTTATTTATTTAATGAATAGAATAGAAATAAAAATGAGAGCAATGTAAAAGAATGAATAGGGCCCTGGTGAAGAGAATATCAACCAGGGTGTAGAAGGACATAGTATTAACAATTCCACATGCTTCAACTCATGCTATAGATTGGTCTCCAGGAAATAGTATGAAGTCTTAATTGTCCTAGAAAATATCTCCTTGTGTTTTCACCACCCGAAGTAATTTGATGTAATAGATGAAATATGTGCCAATCACAAAAATGGCAGTGCCATTTTGAAGGAACATCTCTATAAATAAAATAAATTATTTCTTTATTCTTGAAACCAGACTGGTTTCTCTTTCATTGTTAGATTAAAGGTTACGCAATATGTAATTGTCCAATTCAAAGTCAGTCAGTGAATAACTTAAATGCTACTAGTCAATCTAAAAAAAAAAATCAGATTTGTTTTGCTCTTAAGATCCAAGAGGTACTGCATCACAAAGTAAGGCAAAAAAATAAAATTGATCTGTGTAAAAGGGTTTTTCTTCTCTACTATGGGCATTCTGCAGAAAAGAAACTCCCAGTACACTTTCAATAGCCTGCTTTGCTAAATAAGATATAGCATTTTTGAGAACATTTATTCCTTCCGTATTTGACATAGAATCATTAATTTACCCATCTTATTTCTGCTTTATACTTCACAGGTAGCACAGTTCCAGATCTAGAGCAAGCAAGGGTCAGAATAATAAGTAATGACGTATGTAATGCACCAAGAAGTTATAATGGAGCTGTCACGTCTGGAATGCTATGTGCTGGACTACCGGAAGGTGGAGTGGATGCATGTCGAGTAAGTTCAAAACAAGGTTATCATGTCACCATCCAAGTTCATAAGCACTTACTGGCACGTGATACTGTGATAAGCACAGAAATAACATAATTATAATATACATCCCTGATCCTCCAAAAATTTGTTACCTAGATTTTACAGCTAAAATTCTCTTAGGAAGCTGATCCAACATAAATGTTGAGAAACCTAATTCCTGAGCGGTAAACCATCTATGATCAAGAACAACTCAGAACTCTGTTTGAACCCCCTAACCTCTATAACCAATCCTTTTATCTATACAAAGAGGGTAATAATAGTACCTAGCTTTTTAGATAACACTCAAGATTATCTGAATCTTAAATATGTCTTATATATGCTAAGCAACAAAGAAATCTTATGTATCTTGGCTATTTTTGCTGTTAACCTAGACTGCGACCACTGATATTAATAACTTCAATCTCAAACTTTTAATTACTATAAAAGTGTAAATAATTGCTCATCTAAAAGTCATAGACAACAACTGATTTTTTAATATAAATAACACCTGAATATCAGTACCTTGAAGATAAAAATATATGTATGCAAAAGCTTAGTTATTTCAGTCATAACAGTTTCTATAATTGTAAAACAGCACAAATGAGGGAGGGGGGAACTATTTAGATGAGGTCTGTCATTTTTAACCAAACATAAAAATGCAAATAACTATGAAATTCTTATATTAAAGTAATTAGAATAGGATTTTAACACTAACATTTTAATTAAATTATCTAAGCAATTAATGTGGTTGTGTCCTTTAATAGGTTTTGATCCCATGTCTGATATCCAACCCCATATAGTAACAACAATAACTACTTAGTATTAGAAATTACATTTCTGGAATTAAGAAAAATTAATCTTTTCTTGTGGAATCTGCTGCTGTTTTGGGGGTAGGGGAAATAGTTTGCAGAAAAACCAGGTTTATTCTTTCCTGAAACACAACTGACATTTTTTAATTTCAATTTTTTATTTAAATTCTAGTTGACATATATGGCAAAATTAGTTTCAGGTGTAGAATTTAGTGATTTATCACTTACATACAACACCCAGTACTCATCACAGCAAGTGCTCCCCTTAATGCCCATCACCCATCTGGCCCATCCCCATACTCGTCTCCCTCCACCAGCCCTCAGTTTGTTCTCTATCTTTGAGAGTTTCTTATGGTTGGCAAACAGTACTGACTTTTATAGTTTTATAACTGTAGTTTTATAGGTTTTTTGCATTCTTGAAAAGTGGATAAGAAGTAGCTCTTCCACAGTTTTTTTTTTTTTTTTTTACTATTGGGCATTTTTACCCAAAATGAAACATTTTTTATTGACTACAGTTGTGTGTAAATGGAGAGGCACTGTTTATCAATTTTCAAGAAACCATTAATTAGCCATTAGCCCTTTGTTCCTTTTAAGTGGAGACATCTTTGAGACAGGGAACACTTCTTGTTCTTATTTCATTTTATTGCTAGTTCTGTAACAACAAATTCTAAACTTCATAGTTTTCAAAAAAATACACCAAATAAGTAATACATATCTACATTGACAATGCTAGCTGTACCTAGAGCATTAATTAGAATCAACTTAGGGAAACATATGAAATATAAAAGGGCGTTACTCATGCTTTACCCAAGATGTCCCTTACCTCCTGCATACACAATTTCTACTCTTCCTCTCAAGCCCAGATCAAGCCATAAATCATCATGAATCTTCCCCTATGTGTTTCACTCCAGACCTCACTAATTTTCAACTGAAATACTACAATACATAGAGTTTGTGTATCAAAAAGAACTAGCACTTTACAAAAGAGCTTTAGAGATCATACTTGCTTCAGTTCATTTATTCATACAAACTGTATGAATTATTTTCTGTGTACCAGATACAGTGCTAGCACAGCAACATGTTCCCTGCACTTAACCAAGCTATAGTCTAGAAGGGGAAACACAAGCTGAAATGCCTGCCCAACAGGCAGTGAAGCTGTCCAGATACAGGATAAGTTACAACTCCCTCTTAGTTCAACATCTTCTTGCCCATTCTTAAAAAGACATTATGCAGAGAAATTTCTTACTAGAAAGAATAGCAGCAAAAGCACAATGACGAAAAGACCTGGGCAAATGGAGCACAAACACACAACCCAAAGGAGGCAGGTGCCAATCAGGTCAAGCAGCGCTTGCCATGCAATCAGTGATTCACGCATTGGCCCTTTTCCCCATCTAGATCAGTAATTAAAAGAGCTAGCTACTAAGAGTAGTCAAATGAATAGCAAACTATTCTAAAAGCACACTCGGTAATAGCTGACTTTTATTAGTAGTACAGACTATATGGCAGGCTGTACTGAAAGTGTTACGTATATAAAACTCATTTAAACATATAGAAACATTATTCACAGATGAGGAACCGGAGACCACAGAAAGCTATCAGTTTACTGAACGTCATATGGCTGAAAAGTGGAGGATTCCAACCCAGGCTATCTAACTTCAGAACCCACAGACTCAATTTAACATGCAGCACAGCACGTAAAATGGACTAAATTTGTCTCCCCAACTAGATTATTGCATGTACAAATATTTGTTCATTGGTTTATCATAATTGGCCAGTATGTCATAAGGAGGGTTTTACTCATTGCCTTATAAACTTTTTGATTATTCACCAAAGAATACTTTTTGATAAGATGTTGTTATGCAACAGACACCATGCAGGGTACTATGAATAGGAAGATAAGCAAAATGTCTGAAAATTCATCCATTCAACAAATATTTTCTTAGCATCTCCTGTGAGCTAGAAGCTTAGGATATAGCAGTGTCCAGAATAGGTATGCCTTCCCTGGTAGACCTTACAGAATAACCAGAAAAACAGACACTGAAAAAGTATCCTAAATGCTGTGAGTTTTGCAGCAATGTGAGGCTGTCACAAGGGGAATAAGGGTTCAAGGAGTAAGTTTAAATAGGCATACAATGTGTTTATATAAAATACTATAGAAGCAGTGAAAGAGATACACACAAGATGGGGGACACAGGCAGTGAAAAACTGATCCAGCCCAAAGCTAGAAGGGGTGATGGTGGGGAAGAAGGCACAGCCCAGGGAAGGCTTCCTGGAGGAGGCAAAGTGTGGGATGGGAAGCAGTCAGCCAGGTGACTGAGGACAGTCTAGGAAACATGCTCCTCATCTTCTCACACCTGTGGAAGGAACAACGTGTGTTCTTAAAGGATTTTGGTAATTTTCACTTGAGAATGGTATAATATTTCAACTTGGTGTAACATTTCAAGAGGAAATGTCAGATTATAGCTACTGTCATAAAGGGTGTGACTTCTACTGATAGAAATAAACTCCTTAATACTTCAGGGTTGCCTCACAGGTAAATAACCAGTCATTGTGTTTCCTTTAGGGTGACTCTGGTGGCCCACTTGTTCAAGAGGACTCACGTCGGATTTGGTTCCTTGTGGGGATAGTAAGCTGGGGGGATCAATGTGGTCTGCCAGATAAGCCAGGAGTATACACGCGAGTGACAGCCTACCGTGATTGGATAACCGAGAAAACTGGGGTCTAGAACAATAAAGGCATCTCTGCGGCAAAGTCTGTATGCAGGTGTATGTCTAAAATTCCAAAACCTTGCCTTTCAGCTGCAAAAGAAACTGAAGTTGCCCTATTTTAACATCCTGTCACATAAATGTCATTTCATAAACACGATTTGTTCTTTATAACTATGGATTTTGTTTTCTCAAGAAAGCTATATGAATGTTGCATAGTTTTGTGGCTGTGTGCCAGAGGAAACATGGAAATGAGTTACAGAGGTAACAATTTTATTACAGTTGTGATAAGAGCTCATATTTAGAAAAATGGGTATCCTGAGAGTTGATACTAGAGGAATCTGGACAAGTCTGCAATGTCAAAGTTGCCTTCTCTGAAACGTCTCACTGAAGCTGACAAGTTAGCAAAGCGTATAAAGTTGCAAAGGAAGGAGTGGTAGAATAATATTCAAGACAGAAAGAATAGCATGAAGAAATAAAAATATTTGAAATTTCTGATTATCCAATATTCTATAGGTGGTATAAGTCCTAAAATTAAGTATGTGAAGTCACTGTACAACAATCTTAATTACCCTGTAAGAGCACACTCCCATAGAAACTGATGAATTTCAGACATTTAAGATCAAAGCTAAAATAGTCACTCCTCAACTGAGACCCAAAGAATTATAATTTTTATGATGACTTTTATTAAGTATATCTTGGGGCACCTGGGTGGCTCAGTCAGTTAAGCATCTGACTCTTGGTTTCAGCTCAGGTCATGATCTCACACTTCGTGAGATCAAGCCTTGAGTCAGGCTCTAAACTGACAGCGTGGAGCCTGCTTGGTATTCTCTCTCTCTCTCTCTCTCTCTCTCTCGCTCTCGCTCTCGCTCTCTCTGCACCTCCCCCACTTGCTCTCTCTCTTAAAATAAACTTTATAAAACATCTCTCACCTATATGAAAGAGAGAATTTACTTCTTTCATAAACTGATGAAATGCACCTATGCAACCTTCTTAGGTAACTTCCAACTATACAGTGCTTTTAAATAACTAAACAGGAGTAATCTTAAGAACTAAAGATCACCCAGTGGCAGTTATTTTTGAGAACGTAAGGACCCTCAATAGCTAAATCCAAGTAATGAATTTTAAGTCATATGTGAAGAGTTGTTTTGCAAATAGAAAGGTTAAACTGTTTAATTTCAATAAAACTCTTAGGAAAGGAATGTTTCTCTCTCCTTTTTTTCTCCCTTTCTCTCCCTTACACATTACCAATGAATGTAAATAAAATCCATT
The DNA here is from genome assembly GCF_003009895.1 of Hyaena hyaena. Lineage (NCBI taxonomy): Eukaryota > Metazoa > Chordata > Mammalia > Carnivora > Hyaenidae > Hyaena > Hyaena hyaena. The sequence continues at coordinate 215,882 of NW_024081478.1, read as the reverse complement.
AAAATTTAATGGCACGGTAATTTATATAGTCTGAATCATGAATGTGACTGAATTTTTATGGGATCCTGACATTAATTAAAGCTTGGTTATGCCTGACCACCTATGTGTCAGCGCTTCCTCCTTCTAAAAGCTAACTCACAACACATGGGTATCAGAACTACAACATGCATTGTGATGAAAACTTGCATTTCCTCACATAAATTGTAAAGACACCTACAGTGAAGTCATTTACTTTTAAGGAAAACAAGTTGAAAATTTAACCAACTTGGTGAAATGTGCAAATTATTGGTACACCTCATTTCAAATGAACTCTTTTAAAATGATTCCCCCACCTAAGAATTTATGGAAGTTATGATTTATGAAAGACAATCCAAAACAATTTATTTAATTGGTTCTCCAACAAGAGAATTGCCAAGCAGACTCTAAAGGCTTGGTACTTTCTGCTGCCTTATAATCAAGCTCTATAACTGAGGCAAGCATCCAACTTGACACTCCCTGGTTTCACCCTGTGAGGACAACATTAAACTGGTAATTTCAAGTAAGCCTCAAAACTTTGAATGGGTTTTTGTGTATACATGTGTTGGTGTGTACGTGTGTGTGTTTGTGTGTGTGTACATGCCCTCACATAGTCACAAACATTTTTATTTATTCCTATGTATTGAAAGCTATATAAAGTACTTATTTAACAGAAAATAGAACAAATTCAGCTTATTGAAGATAAATTATTTAACAAATACGTTTATTTTTATGAAGAGAAGGGATATCTGAGGACCATCTTTCATTCTTTCTTTCATTTATTTATTTTAAATGTTTATTTATTTTTGAGAGAGGGAGACAGAATGCAAACAGGGGAGGGGCAGAATGAGAGGGAGACACAGAATCCAAAGCAAGTTCCAGGCTCTGAGCTGTCAGCACAGAGCCTGACGTGGGGCTTGAACTCACGAACTGCGAGATCATGACCTGAGCCTATGTTGGATGCTTAACCGACTGAGCCACTCAGGAGCCCCTTATTTATTTTTAATATACTGAAGGGTTCCATTTTCCTGAGACCTAAGTAACTCCATGAAAGCAATTTTAATATTTATGGGAGGTCCTAAAAGATTCAGGGGAAATATTTTATAATATCAAAAGTGAGTTTTTCAGAGCATCACTTTGCCATGAATAATAATTACTCTGTAGTTTATATGAGAATCGAACAGAGAACTTCTTAGATTATTTATCTAAATCTGTCACAGGATGTAATTTACACAATTCAATTCCTATTTTCCAATTTGTTAAATATTAAATGGTTCAAATAGATCCAAAATGAGTTTTTTCTTTATATTTTTCATATGTTTATGTAATCCAAATATCAAAACACAGTCCTTTTCTTTTCTAATCAATCAGTTAATTAATCTCCTATGGGGAAAATAGATCTTTCCCCCACATATTTCTTGTCTTTTTAAGGACAGGTCCTTTATCAAGGGAAGTCCTTAGGCAGAAGCTGGATGATCATCTGCAAAATGTTTTAGAGGACTTCTGCAAAAAGTCAGGCTTAAAAGCAGATCATTTTCATGGTCCCCTCCAGGCTAAGATTCTACTCATGATAAGGAAATAGTTTGGGAGGAGCATAAGATCTCTGAGAGAAAGAGAAATTTCAGAGTATTTGGACATTGTTTAAGCTGGTATGCAGCCATAAAACATAAATCTTCTAGAGTAAAGAAATAAAAGCAACCAAAATTCAAATAAACTAGAAATCCATTTTGGAGGGGAAAAAATGAGGAATTCAAAAAGCAAACAAAACTCACAGGGCATTTTCCAGGGCAACCTCTATCTTTACCCTCCAATCTTACAAATTAGACTGAAATTACTAATGCAATAAAAATCAGGTAATACATTAATAAAAGGGTTTTTCCCTACAAAATTCATCCATCTAACCAGTCCATTCATTCTTCCACCCATCCATTTATCAGTAGCTTTTGAGCCAAACATTATTCTGAGCTAGTCAAGCCATCTTCTAGGAAATAGCAGGCCAGGCAGAGAAATAAGCAAGTATAAATGTCCTGAGGTGACAAGTTTGTGAGTTTGAGGAACAGTAAGAAGTCAATGTGGTTGGAGTAAAACTACTGAAGAGAAACTGGTGTTAGAAGACGTTGAAGAAATAGCCACATGGGCCATACAAAGAAGTTTTGATTTTATTCTCAATTTGAAGGCAAGATTTTGGAGGAGAATCACAACACCTGGGTATCAGGACAGCTCCATGCATTGTGATGAAATCTTGTATCTCCTCATGTAAACTATGAAACGACCTACACTGAAGTCATTTACCTCAAGGAAAAGAAGTGGCAAATTTAACTAACTTGGTGAAATATGTACACAGATTGTTGGTATACCTTATAACAAATAAACTCTTTTAAAATAATTTTCCTGCATGAGTATTTATTAACATTATGATTCATAAAAAAAAAAAAAATCTAAAACAGTTTATGTAATTGGTTCTCCGCAAGAGAACTGCTAAGTAGACTCTAAAGGCTTGGCACTTCTTGCTGCCTTATGTGAAGAAAATTCTCCATTTTCTAAAGATTAATATGACCACTCTAAGAGAAACAGCTACAATAGAACAAAGGTAGAAGGGAGATGAGTCAGAAGACTACTGCAGAAACCTCGGAAAATGATGGGACTGACTTGGAATGAGGAGCTAGCAGGGAAGTTGGTGAAAAGTACTTGAATTCAGGAAATATTTGTAGAAAGAAACAGCAGAAATTTCTGATTAACCAGATTTGGGGACTGAGGGTAAGGAAGTAATCAAGGTTGACTCAAATTTTGAGCCTGAACAATTGAAAGGAAAATTTGGGAGGGGGACCCAGTTTGAGGGCGGGGAATTAAGAGTTTCTTTCTGAATCCGTTACATTAGAAATGTACAAGCAATCAGGTCAGGTAAACAACTGTAAATTCATATCTGCAGCTCAGAGAAGGGATAGAACTGCAAATATGAATTTGATAGCATTACACTTTCAGGCAAGTAGGGGACAAAAGCCTTTTTGGATGACTGGAAGAGAGAATTTTAGAAAATAAGGAAATGTCTTGATGACGTCTAGAAATATACTGATGCTCAAAGATGAAAAAGGTTATTTTAGTATCACAAAAAAATTAAAGAAAAAAATGTGTTCAATTTGATTTTTTAAATTAAAAGTTTTTTATTATTAAAAAGATACTATTAAATAAAAAGGGGAAATGACAGAATGATGGAAGATACTTACCATATGTGTAACTAAAGTGGCCCATACCTAAAATGTATGGGGAATTGCTATAACTCAATAAGGAAAAGACAGGTAATTTGGTTAAAAAAATGGACAAAAGATTAAAACAGGTATATCAGAATAAAGAAATCTGAATGGCTAATAAATGCAATAAAAGGGGCTCAACCTCATTAGAAAAAAAGAAAATAAAAAATAAAAGCAGTATATTAAACCACAACTACACACCAATAGATAAAAATTGAAAGTCTGACAATATCAAGAACTGGCAATGATCGAGTGGTGTAAATTGCTATAATAAACATGAGGAAATGGCAATTCCACTCCAAAGTGAATACACTAGAAATGGGCACACATGAGCAGGAATATATAGACCAGCATTATTCATAATGGCCAAAATAGTGACAACAAAATGACCATCAACAGAATGGATAAGCAAATTCTGTTATATTCATAAAATGGATTATCATGCAGCCACAAATATGAATAAACTATAGCCACATTTAACAATGTGGACCTTAAGAACACAAAGTTAAACAAAAGAAACCAGCCATTAAAAAACATTTACTATTCCATGTATAGGTTTTTAAACTGTATTGTTTAAGAACTCATTTTACTCATGAAAAACTTTTCAAAAAAGCAAGGCATCTATTACCAACAAATATAAAACAGTATTTACCTTTAGGCGACAGGGTAAAACTATGCTTAAGAAAGGAACAGCAGAGACCTGCTGGTTTGTTAGCAAACCTCTATGAATATTTGATATGGTAAGTCATTAAGATGTACACTTATGTTTTACTATTTTTCACATCTCTGATAAAGAACAATTATCAGCATATTAAGGTAAAACGATAATTCTCAGGTCATTCAGAAAAGAGCCCCTGAAGGAAATATATGAAACTTTTTAAAAAGTTTGTATTATTGTGGATAGCAGAAAAAGCATTCTTCCTATTCATGATCCACATTAATATTTTGATAATTGTTTTCATTTGAATTTTTATAGATCTAGCAGGATTGTCTATCAATGTTAACATTGTTGAGAAACATTTCTAGTGTGCATGGTACTATTTCTAATGCTAGGCATTTTCCTAAACTGTAAATTTGGGGATAATTTAATATATAATCTCATATTTTAACAAGAGACATGCTCAAATGATTCAGAGGTTGTTAAATAATTGCATTTGCAATAATTAAAAAAGTAAAAATGTTTTAAGTTTAAAAAAAGGCTGCATTTTTTTTCTATGTGTTTATAAATAGGATACTTGTAAAAGTCCTTAGAAAAGTACTTAGTGATTCAGTAACCCCAAGTTTTCCTTGATCGTAATTTTCTACCTTACCATTTTTAGTGCTTCTCTAAAAAACGTTACAAAATCAGAACTAGCATTTTACAGCCTTTATCATTTTCAGAGCTTTTTCATAGAAAAAGTCTTGAGATAAGCATTCTTTCATATTCTAACCATTTCCATTTTAATGGCCACATCAATTTTTTTTCTGTTTTGGTTCTACTAGTCAGGGTTTCCTATCAGGTATTTCTTTACTTGATTTGCAACAGGGAAAGAAAACTATCAAATGTAGTAATAGAGTCTATGACTTTAAGACACTAGTATATTCTCAGAAGACATAAATTCAGTAAGCCCCTTGGATTTAACTAGATATTTAGATGTTTGGATTCATAGCAGGGAAAATGTCAGAATTTTGCTAAAACCTATTTTATCTAGCTTTCTAAACTATCATAAACTTATAATTTTTAACAGTAGTTTTCATTGCAGGAATCCAAACTAAAGAGAAGCTTTATTATGTCAGAGCCTTTTAGATACATTTTTAAATGACAACAATATAAGATAAATTTGATATACAGCAGTGATACTATTGGTCTAAGTATTATGATGAGCGTTGGATAGTATTTTCACATTTTCAGACATTTTTGCTGTTTTTAGAAAAATATAAGAAAATAAATTCAACCCATCAGATGATCTAATGGTTACATTAAGTTGAAGAAGCAAAGCTGTTCCTTAAAAAAGTTGTTCTAACTCCAGATAAAATGTTAGAAGTTAATTGAAGTGACCATGGCCACACAGTAGGAAATGGCAGAAGACAGCTCAAATGCTGGTTCTGTGACTCAGACCAAAGCTCTCCATCTGGGTGCACCACCTCTCACCAGCCACTTACGCTATTCTTCTACTCAACATTGGTCTATTGAAGGACCATGGTAGGTCATAGGCAGTGTTTCCATTTCCTTATCTGTAAAGCTTCAACAATAATTTTCCCTACTTCATAGCGCTTTACTTTGGGTAAAGTGAGTATTTTAATAAATTGTATGGAACAGACCATATAAAACTTACTAATTAGAAAGATTAAAAAATAGAATAACTCTGAGCCAAAAAGAAATTTTTAAGTGGGAATTTTTGCTCTGAAGTGATACAATCAAGTAATATATTTCACAACCAGCTATACATTTTAAAAACCTATTTTATATTAATCCTTGATTTTAATTTCAAGCAAAACATCTTTTTCTAAAGATTTAATCACACTTTTAAAATGCCCATCTTTAGCAGAAAGTGCAAAATCCTCTTAGTGTTGCATTTTCCAATCCTATTAGGTGAAAGATTTCAGTTCCCTCCAGTAGAGCTGGGTAATTAAATAAAGGCTATCTCTTTTTTAATCAGATTGCACTGAGCTCCTTTTCAGAATTCATGCCAGACAAAACCTGATCAGGAAAAGTTAAAGTGTGAAAGCTTCAAAGTTCACACTCTATTGTTACCAACCATGTACATTTTCCCATTAAGTGAAATTAACATTAAACCTCTCCTTTGATACACACAGATCAGGAAAAGTGGTTTCCTTAAGTTAGTGTGGGAGAAAATAAGTTCTCATAAAAATACCTTCTGGATTGCTTTCTTTTATGAAAGAAATAGGGGTGCGTCGGTGGCTCAGTCGGTTAAGCGGCCGACTTCGGCTCAGGTCATGATCTCATGGTTTGTGGGTTTGAGCCCTGCGTCAGGATCTGTGCTGACAGTCAGCTCAGAGCCTGGAGCCTGCTTCAAATTCTGTACCTCCCTCTCTCTCTGACCCTCCCCTGCTCATGCTGCCTCTCTCTCTCTCTCAGAAATAAATAAAAAACATTTTAAAAAAGAAAGAAAGCCTACAATATTATGAAATGAGTTTTTGTTACATGATTACAATACTCATTTGGGTAGAATTCCTGAAATAAATACAATTTCTCTGAATTCTAACATAAATATATTGGAAATGTGGTCAATAACATTTTAGGCCTACCCTACCACAGTTGATCCCAAAGGTCCTCAATTCTGTTAAAACTCGCTCCAGACAAAAGTTTTATAAGGATGTCTGTTTTTATTGGCAGTAGTTTTTTTTAAGATACTCCCACATAAGCAGATTTGCTGGGTTACCCCAGTTTAACACATTATTCACAGTGTCACAGTCTCTTCATTTGACCAATTTCAAAGTTACACTTCAGCTAAGAAAATTTATCTTATTCTAGAATTTAAACATATTTCTCATTAGCTGTTCTATTTCATTAGGGGCATTCGTCTGTGATAAGTAGAAACCATAGGAGCAAAAATTTATTTTTCCCACAAATTTTTTGGAAAATAATGTATGACATTGGAAGCAAAAGTGACTGATACTCCATTCACTGAAAAAATGGCTGAAATAAGATAGTTATAATAGATGATATTGCTTCCATTACTGATATAGCGGTTGGTAGCTACTTGCATCTGCTAACCAGCAGGCCTTCCATATAATAAACCCAAAAGAGGTATTATTACTACAACTATGTGTAAGAAACTAAGGCTCAGACCAATGGAATGGGAAAAGATAGTTGCAAATGACATATCAGATAAAGGGTTAATATCCAAAATCTATAAGGAACTCACCAAACACCACATCTAAAAAACAAACAACCCAGTAAAGAAATGGGCAGAAGACATGAACAGACACTTCTCCAAAGAGGATATCCAGATGGCCAACAGACACATGAAACGATGCTCAGCATCCCTCCTCATCAGCGAAATACAAATCAAAATCACACTGAGATGCCACCTCACGCCAGTCAGAGTGGCTAAAATGAGCAAATCAGAGAACTCTAGATGTTGGCGAGGATGTGGAGAAATGGGCACCCTTCTTCACTGTTGGTGGGAATGTAAACTGGTTCAGCCCCTCTGGAAAACAGTGTGGAGGTTCCTCTTTATATTAACTATAGAACTCCCCTATGACCCAGCAATAGCACTGCTAGGAATTTACCCAAGGGATACAGGAGTGCTGATGCATAGGGGCACATGTATCCCAATGTTCATAGCAGCACTCTCCACAATAGCTAAAACATGGAAAGAGCCTAAGTGTCCATCAACAGACGAATGGATCAAGAAGATGTGGTTTATCTATACCATGGAATACTACATGGCAATGAGAAAGAATGAAATCTGGCCATGTGTAGCATGGATGGACCTTGAGGGTGTTATGCTGAGTGAAATAAGTCAGGCAGAGAAGGACAAATATCATATGTTTGCACACATAGGAGGATTAGGAGGAACTTAACTGAGGAACAAGGGGGAGAAGAAGGGGGGAAATGGTTGGGGAGAGGGAGGGAGGCAAACCATGAGAGACTCTTGAATGATGAGAACAAACAGGACTGATGGGTGTTTGGGGGAGGGGGGAGATGGACATGGAGGAGGGCACTTGTGGGAATGAGCACTGGGTGTTATATGAAAACCAACTTGACAATAAACTATTTGTAAAAAAAAAAAAAAGAAAAAGAAAAGAAACTAAAGCTCAGAGAAGTTAAGTAAAATGTCTGAGATCACAGAGCTGGTATATTGCAGAGTTTGGATCTCAAGGCAGTTCTTCAGATTCTAAAGCCTGTATACTTATCCTTAGAAACTAATTGTTAGCATAATTTTATTTTTGCATTTTATTTTTATTTTCCAAACTGAATTTTTAACCTAAGAATCAGAATATCTAAATACAATTTCCTCTATACTATGATCGTCATATTCTCACCATTGCCCTCCACATGATGAGTCACCACATTTTGATAATAGATTTTTCCATAGTTATTATGTATTGACATCCCCTATTATCAACAAACATACACTAGCTCTAATTCAAACTGGTACCTTCAAAATCATGACAGTCAGATGGTTTAGCAAATTTCTTTGTTCTTCCTCTAGACACATTCTCACTCTCAGTGTGATGATATAACACATTCGCCTCTTTTTTGAACCACTTTTCTTCTATCTGTAAGCATCACATAGAAGCCAGCCTGTTTTCCTCTTTCCCAGGCTCAAATATGCCCACAGTGCCCATGAAGCCTTTCATAAACCTATGACACCTATCTTCACATCGAGGCTACAAATGCTACCATCTCTGGAAATTTCCCTGAACTTCTAACCCTTGGGAATAGAGTTGTCTGTGCAGGGGCAGAAACAGTAGCTTCTCAGTCTTCCCCCAAACTGAAGTCACACTTTTTCATAACAGATGATTCTAATGGGGTCCAGAGTCTCAAGAAATAGTTCTTCAACATTTCATTCAGCTTTTACTGATCATCCATTCCTTAAAATTTCACCAGCTCATTATATTAAAATGTGCAAATAGAAGGTAGAGTAGTTTAAAACTATAATAGGACACTGCTTCTAGGTGACTTACCTGAAGCCCTGAAGCTTTCACCAACCCTCATACCTTCATCCTGGGTTCCTTCTCACCATCTGCTTTCATTGCATTGATATGTATGGAAACTTTAGTTTTCTTTCTTTTAGAGAGCCAGTGCCCAGAGGGAGTTCAAGGGAAGCATTAGGTCCCTGGGACTGTCATTTCTTAGAGAAGTCAAGGCCCCAAACAGAACATATTATTGGCAGTGTCACTTTCTTTAAGCTTTTAATTCAATCACATTATTATATCATCGCTTACATGGTAACATTCTTTGGAAATGAAGGAATGTTTATGTGACTGAATCACACTTTATCTTTAATTCCTAAACTTTTCTAGTTCTAATGCTGTCCTAACTCCATACCATTTACACTTATCATGGGCCCCCCAAAAAATCCTGCGCTTGCTTTTCTTGTTGAGATTTATGCATTCTTGATTTTACTAACATTTTGTTTATCCTGAATGGGCTTAGGATGCAACACTGTTTCTTTTTTACCTTAGATATATTGCTTTCTTTCTACTTTTAAGAGTCAGAGCAATTCAATAAGATACAAATTTTTATGAGCTATTAAAATCATATGCAATAAAGATTACTTTCAAGAAATCAACACTAGCTCCAAAGATAGGTGTATACCACCCACCTGGACCAATTAGAAAAAAAAAAAAAAAACTTCAAAATTATTCTCTGATGTTATAATGTATGTAATTATATTATTCTGGTTTTAAAAAATCCTGTTTGGTTGATAGCACTTCTCAGAACAAGGACATTTTCCTTTTCTAAAATCTGAAGATTTTACAACCCCTTCTCTAAAACTTTTCTGTATACACTTGTCAAATTTGTTTTATATAAATTGCCTATAACTACATTTTCTTTCTCAACCTTGGCTCAGGAAACATTGGTTGCAGCACAAACTCCCCCTAATTCTTTCTGGTACACTTACCCACGGCAGAGATTAAAATGAAGACTTCTTTTCTTCTCCACCAATTCTAGAGACCCAGAGGTAAATGTGACTTTCATTTTTTCATATAATCTGGGGGATAAATGCCAACATAGAGATATAGTATTGTAGGGCTTTGCTCAGTGGCAATATTAAGAAACTTAGAGGGGTGCCTGGATGGCTGAGTTAAGCGTCCAATTCTTGGTTTCGCCTCAGGTCATGATCTCACAGTTTTGTGAGTTCGAGCCCTATGTCTGGCTTCTGCACTGACAGTATGGAGCCTGGTTGGGATTCTATGTCTTCCTCTCTCTCTGTCCCTCTCTTGCTCATCCTATATCTGTCTCACTGAAAATAAACAAATAAACTTAAAAGATTTTTTAAAAAGAAGAAAATTTTTAAAAAATGACTGTGTCATGAAAAAGAACTCTCTAAAATAGAGGGATTCTTTTACCCTGCCTCCAAAAAAAGGAGATTTTTATTATGCTCCTCTAAAGTAAGTTCTTAAATTTTAAAAATAAAATTGAAAATTTCTAAATAATTTAAAAATAGACCAAATAAAAAGGCTCTGTAAATGAGGCAAAGAAGAGGAAGGAAAAAGAACTAGAAGGCTTACAAACTAAGAGAATATTCTTCAGGACAATGTTTGCTTTAAGCAAACTTGAAATTATCCATCAATTAAAAGAAAATATTGACCAATATTTGAGTATATGTTTTCAATTACTTTTGTGCATATGGTAAAGTCCCATAGGATCCTACATTGTGACACACTGGATTTTAATTGTTCAGTGAGTTTTAAACACTTAAAAAAGCAAGATTTTTGTATGTGTATTTACATATTAGGTTTCTTATGCAATTCAGTAATATTGAATTATATAATCATTGGGACTGAGAAGACAAAAATACAGGGCAATTAACTTCATGTCACATATCACAGCTTTCTCCTGAAATTTACACAATCATGCAACACATGTATGCACACTTTCCACAAAATCCTTATGGGATTTAAATTTTCGTTTTTTAGCTTTTAGGGACAGAGAGAGGGAGACATAGTATCTGAAGCAGGCTCCAGGCTCTGAGCTGTCAGCACAGAGACTGACATGGGGTCTCAAACCCACAAACCATGTGACCATGACCCAAGCCAAAGTCAGACGCTTCATTGGCTGAGCCACCCAGGTACCCCTAAATTTTCAATAAATTTAAATGTATTTGACTTTGATCTCAGAATTCCCATCATGATGCATAACAGATAACAGATATTTAATAAATATTTGCCAAAGGAATGAATGAATGAAAGTTAAAATTCAATGACATTAAAAGGAAAATTAAATTTCCTCTCATAGGAGATGGAGATTGTAGCCACAGGAAATTTTACCTTATATGCAGCTATTTTTTATTATGGTTTCTAAAATCAAAATACATTATAAAAAACAATGCACTTGTTTCAAACTTTAGTAAAATTCATTCAGAAAATTTTCCTAGTATACAGGTTGAGTTAGAAAAGGCTCGAGTGCTACTGAATCAGCTAGGTACATACAGAAACATGGACACAGATATAAGCACTTTCAAATATATACAATTATAGACCTTAAAGGAATTATATATATCTACAGAAACACAATCATATGCACATTAACAAAAAAAAAATACCCAAAAGTATTTTGAGGTAAGAATAGAGAATTTGACTAATATTTGTTTTTAAGAGTTAGACAATTTTTACAAAAATAGTTTAAAATATAAATTACCAATTAGCACATTATTATTAATATATAATAAAAACCATAAATATTAATTCTCAAGTTAGGAATTGCATGCACTTCAGTATTATCTCTTAAACTAGTTTTCTTCATATTGTAAATGAAAATTTGCATAGAATAATGTCTTCTAAAGTGGTTTATTATGTTTAAACACTAATATTTCCTCTTTCCTAAGTGCCTTTTAAACATTTAAGTATCTTTATGGTAAACTTTATCCTTTGTGGTTTTCCCAACCTTCCTTCCATTAAATGTATTCCATTTGAAAACTGGATAGGAAAGTAACCTTATTTTTTTCCTTCATTTCATTTAGGGCCACCTGGGTGGCTCAGTCGTTATGTGTCTGACCTTGGCTCAGGTCTGGTTTGTTTGTGGACTGCAGCCCATTGCATCCGACTCTGTACTGACAGCTCAGAGCCTGAAGCCTGCTTCAGTTTCTATGTCTCCTTTCTCTGCCCCTCCCCCTGCTCATGCTCTATCTCTGTCTCTTTCTCAAAAATAAACATTAAATTTTTTTAAAATAAATTAAATAGATTCATTTAAAAAAATGTCACCTGAAGTGTTAAGTGGTTATAAATGAACAGGCCAAAAAAAACATTTTAAACATTCCTTCATTTCCAAAGAATGCTACCATGTAAGCGATGATATAATAACGTGAAGGAATTAAAAGCTTAAAATAAGTGACACTGCCAATAATATCAATTTTCTCTTTCTCATCTTCTAGTTTTCTTCTAAACATATGTATAATTTTACTTGGTTTGTAATCATGATTACTGATTTGCAAACTGGCCCCTATACACAGAGGTCACGGAAAGATGGAAAGAAGAGACAGACCACTCGAGACTGACCCGATAGCAGTTTTAAGAAGCAAGGGAACTTACATACCAGGCTTGTGTAAAATGCCAGGTCCATAAGTAGATCGTAACAGTTTATACAGATGCATTAGCCTGCTTCAGCCACATATTCTGTCCAGAAATTCTCAACACATTATTCTCTCAAGGCTATGGTGTCAAAAATTGCTCCAACTGTGGGAACAGTGGACAGAAGTTATATTCCAAGAATGCAGAAGGGGTGAGGAGCCCCTGATTGGTCGCTCTTCTCCCAGGTCAAGTGGCAGTCATGTCCTTTCCATGACCTCCTCTAACAATAATATCAAACTACTTTGTATCCTACCTTATTCACTTACAGTTTATCTTTAACATCATTATGTGCTGCTTACCTTATCAAAAGATTCTAAATTTTCATTTAATTTATATATCAATGTATCAGTTAATGCTTGTTTTAAAATTAGTGTTTAGGGGCACCTGGGTGGCTCAGTTCATTAAGCATCTAATCTCGGTATCAGCTCAAGTCATGATCTCGAGGTTCATGGGATGGAAACACCCCCAATCTGGCTCTGCGCTGGGCATGGAACCTGCTTAATTAAGATTCTCTCTCTCTTCCCTCTGCCCCTCCCCCACTAGTGTTGTCTCTCAAAAATAAAGAAAAAAATTCGTTTTTAAACCTTTCTCATTTCAATCCTGTAGTTGGTTAATTTTTAACAATAGCGTTTAAAGTGGACACTTAGCCTGGGTGGCTCAGCCGGTTGAGCGTCTGGCTTTCAATTTCGGCTCCGGTCATGATCTCAAGGTGTGTGTTATGGAGCATTGGACTCTATGCTGACAGTGTGAAGCCTGCTTTGGATTCCCTCTCTCTCTCTCTCTCTCTCTCTCTCCCTCTCTCTCTCTCGTTCTCTTCCTCACCCTCTCGCTTTCTCTCTCCCTCTCAAAATAATAAAACATTTTAAAAAATATTTAAAGTGGACACTTAGAGTTGTAACAAGAAAAAATACTTTTAGGTTTTTTTTTAAGTGTTCTAGAATACACGATCACAAATGTTAGGTATATAGGGAAGATACTTCCAAACACATAAAATTGTGGAATTTAAAAAGAAACTTAGAGCTATACTCTACTTCACTATAATGTCTTTCTAAGGCATCTTTGTTCCATATAATTTTTTAAAGCTATATCCTGTCTCTCCTTGATACTTCTAAACATCCCAGTGCTTAAAAACTAAAACTTTTCTAAAAACTTCTTTTCTGTATAGCTTAAAAGTTGCCTCAACTTTAAAGCTCACACTAACACTTGCTACTCTAGCTGATATATTTTCTTGCAATAAACTGAAGTATGCGTCCCACCAAAAGTAATTTCCTTTATCACATCTCTGCCTAATGGTGGTAACTATACGCTCTATTCTTAGTAGATTTTATCAATCCATGGTTTTCCTAGATAGCTTGGGGTTTTCTCCGGCAAGTTACCATATTCTTTCTATCTAAGTTTTAGGTATCCTAGCTTATGTAGTGTCAAAGAACAGGGGCTGAGGGGCCGATTTACAGTCATTGTCTCAACTGTCCTTTCCAGAGACACTTTCCCCCATCTGGTCTGCGAGCATCATCAACCCTCCACACCTGTCCTCTCAGAGGTCTGGGTTCCCATTTTGTCTCTGAGTCAGACTCAAGGAATCATGCTACTAACTGCTGACACAGTTTCCAAAAGGTGGGTCAACCAGGTTTCGCACACATTTTCTGCACACTTCTTAGAGGCGCAGAATAAGTGGACCACTTTCCGCCACCACTCTCAGTCACTACCAAACTCAGCAAAACTATCTCAGGGTCTCTCCGCCTCAATACACTGTGAAATCTCCCTACTTAAGTGCCTGACCACCATGTTAACTCAGCCAGATGTGAGATCTCAGGAGATTGTGAGCTTCATATGATAAAGCCATGTATTTTGAGAAGTCCACATGGAAAAAGTATGGCTTGAGCTAACCTTAAAGAATGAGTAGGATTTACAAAGACAAATGTGAATGAGAAGAACATAGTGGAAATTTTGAGGATGTAGGCAAAGGCACAGAGTATGAAATACTCAAATACAATTACAATGGAAAATTTTTAAGTAAATATATCTGATCAAGTTCCTATTAATAACTGATAACAAGAAATGCCATTATTGTTCTTTTTCATTCTAATGCAAATATGACTTCTCTGATTATCTTTCTCTTTACATATTTGGGAAGAAAGGAGATACAATGATACAAGGAGATACAAGAAAGAACAATGATTCTACTTGATCATAGAATAAGGTTAAGTCTCTTTAACAAAAACCTGTTAACCCAAGGAAGACATTTTCCCCAGAATAACTAGATTCTCCCTTACTGTGGGTCCCTGACCTCTGGCAAACTCTTTCTCTTCCAAATGGCTGAACATTAGGATGTGTCCTAGCTAGTCTCCACACCAAGATCTAAATTGGCTGCTAAGAACCAGAGTGCTATCCAAAACTGGGAATATTACTGGTTAAATCCATATCTATTTTTAATTTAAAAAATCAACACCCTTTGGATTTTCAGGGAATGAAAGTGTTTTAACATGTGCTAGTATTAGGACAACACTAAAATTTCATGGAGGAATTCACAAAAGGATGATATATGGGTTGAAGGAGGCAAGACAATTACAAATTGGAGAGCATTCAGATCCTAATGGAGGGTTAGAACTTGAGGAGCTATTAACCTTCCTCCAAAAAGCAATAAAGAAATTCCCACAACCTTTGGAAGTGGATTCTAGTGAGAAGAGCAGCCACTTGTCTCCAAATTCACAAGACGCAACACTGAGTAAAGGCTCACTGTCCTCCTCAAACCAGGTGACTCTATTGTTCCTGAGTCACAACAGATGAGTTTTAAATTTTGCCTACAGTTAGGTCATAGGATTTTTTATGGAGCAGCATATACAGGGCTCATGTTTTACTAATATAAAATTAATCAGAAAGCGCTTTGAAGATGAGGCATTTGTAGGAGTGCTAAATATGATCATTATCATAACACACATAAAAGTCATGGGATTTCATAAGCTAAATAGGTAGAGAATGACTGCGCCACACAGCACTCGAGGACGAGATGCTGCAGGAACACTCTCCCAAGAGACAGCAGGCATGGACACCGCTGCAGCCCAGGTAGGCTGAAGGCAGGTGGGAGGCAGGATGGTTTGTCATTTCTCCTCAGGGAAATTCTCTGAAGGGGCCAAATTAGTTAGTTTCATTTGTATCCTAAAATTCTTTGTAAAAATAACCATTTTATAACAATAGGAGCAATATATACCCCAAATGAAAGAAAAATAAGAATGACTAAGATGGATAAATTTTCATCATTAGAATCCGTTTGGCTTGTTAATTTTTGTGAGACAGCTTCCCAGCAAAATTAAAGCATTCATGAAAAGTATGCTGAAACTGATGAAGTCAAATAGAGGCATTTTACTTCTAAAAAGAATTTCATCCTGAAAATGGAAAGAATACAAGATAGTTACAGGTATCTATTTCTAATGATGTGTGTCAATAATAGAGACATCGATATTAATGTTCACAATATTCTATTTTACTTTCAGGATGTGGCAGACAAAAGTTCTAAGTATTAATTTTTAATTATTGAAACATCATAATGCTTCATGGCTAGACATTTTTTGGTGGTGTGATTTAAAATTTTAGCTGGAAACACGAACAGGGAATTTCAGTTTTTCCCATTAGCTATGCCATATGCTCAGATAGCAATTGGCCTGAAAATCAAACAAATGGGCTGACTGGTTCCATAGTACACACAGATGAACAAACAGTTTTTGTGTTTTGGTTCTTAAGCTAATCAGATTAACACAAAGATAAATGTTCACATCCACATTAGTCTATCCTCTAACAAAATGAAGGCTTTGATAGACCCCTTGAGTCTTGCCCATATGCTTGATAAAATCTTTGGGCAAATTTTCTGGTTGCACTATCTTGCCAACATCTAGATTCTAGGTGAGCAGTTTAAGATTGTGCAGGATGTAACTTCACAATAAACAGCTTTAGTAATCAGTCACTTACATATTCACATTCATATTTAGCTTAATTAGCTATAAGAGAATCCCTGAAATGTTTTCCAAATTGTTTTCGTTTATCCTCACGAGTTAACAAAAAGTCTAGTAAAAATGTTTAATCTTGGCTGTAATGTGTCTTATGTCCATGTTAACTCACTCAACTCCTTATGCTCCATTATCAGTACATGAGAAATAATGTGTAGATATACTCTTGTTTCAGCCATTCAAAGAATTAATAATTTTTAAAGTACAACTCACCAGAAAGCCACTTTTTCTGAAATCATTAAATAATCCTCAGTGTCATTACCATGTTGTCATTACACCTAAATAACTTCAGCATACACTTGGTGAATAAATAAAATACTTTGAAAAACTTAACACATGTTGCTAAAATCAAAACAAGTTTTTCTATTGTTTTCAACTCTACCCAAGACCTAATTTCTGTCAAATAGTCTATTTTCAACCAACATTCCAAATAATAATAACACTTAGAAAAAATGGAATTCATATGTCTGGCATTGTTTTCTAGAGGAATACTTAAAATAATTGGATATTTATAAAGCTTAATTTTCCTTTTGAATTCAGGAATACATGCACATGCACACATACATGCATGCATGTGCGCACACACACACACGCACACACAAACACAGGGGACTCTACCTTCTAAATCAATAAAACCTTTTGCAAGTAGGAAGAATGTCTGTATCTTAAAAAACTCAGTTAGTGGGATGCCTGGGTGGTTCAGTCAGTTAAGTGTCCGACTCCTAATATCAGCTTAGGTCTTGATCTCATGGGATGGAGCCCCATAGTGGGTTCCATGATGACAGCACAGAGCCCACTTGGGATTCTCTCTCTCCCTCTCAATGCCTCTCCCCTACTCATACTCTCATGATCTCTCTCACACACTCTCTCTCTCAAAATTAATAAACTTAAAGAAAACTCAAGAATGACATTTAGTTCATTTGCCTTTAAAATTAATTTTTATTCATTAACCAAAATTTTACATTTATAAATCAAGACAGTGAACTTACTGTAGTGATCTCAGATTTTAGGTGTAAGAGAAGTGAGAGTTGCATGTTAGAGTGGGCTAAAAACAGTTTAATTTTCCTTCTAGATATCAGAAAAGAACCCTAGTCTTAATTCTAATGCTAAATATGCTGACAATCAAAGGACAAATATCTACCTGGAGTGCTTATCTTCCCCAAGTTTGAAGGGTCCTAAAGAGAAAATACTGCCCTACATGTCCTCTTTAAAATTAGGAAACCAGTATGGGTGATTTCCAAAGTCGCTTCCAGTTCTAAAAGACTACGTGTCTCTCAGTTTAGGAACTTTACACTGGAGAGAAATTTGAAGTCAATCTCCCTAGTAAACAAATTCTTATTGACAAGAATCACTTTTTATATCAGCTTGTAGACTAATAAGAGGAAACAACAAATAAAGTGTATCTGTGTATCTATAGGTTCAATTATTGTACATTTGCCAGTATTCAATTTTTTTAATGTACAAAAGGAGCAGTTTTTATATACTTCAATCTATTAGAAGGGGACAGTTGAGATAAATAGAAAATATACTTCAAGTTTTTGCTACCAATTTCATGCTACAATTAATACATTTTCATTGAGGCTTATTCCATGGCAGGCTGTGTTGAGTAAGATATGCAGACATAAATGCAGATATGAAGGAGGATGCTTTAAGATAACATACTCATCTATGGGAATTAAGTTTCCAGGGTTTTACCATATAATTTAGTCATTTATATTTCCCCCAAATTTTAAACACTATTCTAGATTCAGTGAGTTGGTTGGATTGTAGATATTTAGAGGAAAACATTTTTCATAGTTAAGTGTCTTTTAGGAATTTTTATTTTATTTAATATGAGCCAAAACTATTTATGGGCATTATACTTTCATAGAAATATTAAAATATTAATTTTTATGTACAAAGTGAAAACCTAATTTAGACAGAATGTATTTAAATGGTCAAAGTAATTTTTAAGTAAGATGAAACTTCTAAAAACATGAGACTTGGAAATTTCATCTGCATTGGATATCTAGCTAATATTATCTCTTCAGGAAGTATTACCTATTCCAGAAATGAAAATTAACTAACTGAAAAAAATAAATTTTTGATAGGTATTTGATTCTGTTTTCAAACAAAAATAAAATAAATGTAGGTATTTTAAATTAATCAGGATTAATATGATCATTTCAATGTATGTTGACATAAATATATGAAACACATACACACAAACATAAGTATACATGGAATACTGTACATAGGGTAAAAAGTATATAAAATATTAAATACACAATATAAATATATAAAGTATGTAATATAAACCAAAATGTTATTGACTGAATTGTGTCCCCTCAAATTTCATGTCTCAAAATCCTAACCCCTAGGATCAGAATCTGACTGTATTTGGAGATAGGGTCTCTGGAGTGGTAATTAAGTTATAAGGAAGTCATTAAGATGGGCCTCAATCCAATGTGGCTGGTGTCCTTATAAGAAAAGTAAATTTGGACACAGACATAGGCAGACAAAAGACCATGTGAAAACTGTGGCCATCTACCAGTCTAGGCGGGGAACCTCAGGAGAAACCAATTCTGCAACACCTTGATCTCAGCCTTCTGGCCTCTAGAACTGTGAGGAAATAAATTTTTCTGTTTAAGCCAGGAAAAAAATAAATAAAGAAAATAAAATAAAGAAAAGAAAGTATTTAAGAGTGAATGCCATGATGATGTAATTATTTTTCTATAACTACTTTAAAATGTTTTCAAAAACAAATGAAATACTGTAAAATGTTCACAGCTCTTAAATCTATGTGAGGGATAGATGTAGGTTTATCACACTGTTCTGTTTTTAGGCATATTCAAAGTTTTCCAAGATAAAATATAATTTCTCTTGATTCCATTACCTTCACCATTATAGTCCCATTTGTTTATTACCTTCTTCAGTGATCTTTTAAAGAATGGTCAGTGGTCATTGTCTCCAGTCACTCTACTTCCGTTCTCTTTGACACCACCTCTAACCATTCTCTTCCCCTTCCACCTCTAAAACTTCTTGCATCAGGGTCATCAATTACCTCTATAATGCTGATCCAATGGTCCATTTTTAGTGCTCATTTGCTCATCCTGAGCTGTTAGAAACATTTGACACAGTTCATCTCCTTCCTTATCCCTGATACACTTCTTTTGGCTTCCAGGACACCACTGTCTCTTGCTTTTCCTCCTACCCTTATAGTCAGTCTCCTTTGCTTGGTCTTTCTCTTCTCCCTAATCTCTTAATATGAGAGTGCTCAAGTGACCATGTCCTGGTCTTCTCTATCTATACTTACTCGCTTGGTAATCTCTTCTAGCCTCAGATCCTAATCTATATGTTGAAGAATTCTACATTTATATTACTAGCCCCAATCTCTATCTCAAACTCCAGACTTGTATATCCAATCTACATCTCCATTTGGTTGACTAGGGAACATCTAAAACACACAAAAAACAAAAGTGAACTCATAGTTATTCCCTCAAAACTTGATAGATTAAAAGGCTTCCCACCTTAGTTGAGGATAACTCCCTCATCAAGCTAAAACACTGAAAACCATCTGACATCTCTTTTCTACTCATACTCCACACCAATCCAACCATAACTCCTACCAACTCTATACTCAAAACATATCCAAGTTCAAACTCTTTTCATTTCCTCCACCTGTACCACTCTGGTCCAAACCAACATCAAATTGTGCTTGAATTATTATAATCATGTCCTGTCTTGTCATTCTGTTACCATCTTTGCCCTCTATAATTTACTTTCTAAAAAGCAGTCAGAGAGATCCCATTAAGAAAATAAATGAGATCGGGGCACCTGAATGGCTTGGTTGGTTAAATATCCAACTTTGGCTCAGATCATGATCACACAGTTCATGGGTACGAGCCTCGCACCAGGCTCTGAGCTGACAGTTCAGAGCCTGGAGCCTGTTTCGGATTCTGAGTCTCCCTCTCCCTCCGTCCCTTCCCCACTTGTGTGCTCTCTCTCTCAAAAATAAATAAACATTTTTTAAAGAAACTAAATCAGATCATTATACTATTATGCCCAAAGCCCCCAAAGCTCACATTTCACTCAAAGAAAAAGCCAAAATTATTACAATGACCCACAGAGCCCTAAATGACCTGGGCTTTGGAACTTTTCAAAATTATTCTCTTCCTACTATTATCCTCATTCACTGAGTTGGCCACAGTGTTCTCCTAACATGCCCTGCCAGGCATCCCTTTTTCTCATAGCCTTTGCAGAGTTGTTCCATTTGCATGGGACATTCCAGAAACTTGTATCGCCAACAACATCATAGGTTTCAAGTCTACTCAGATTTTACCTTCTCAGTAGGCCTAACCTGACCACCCTAATCCCACATCCTGCCACTACCATCTCACGTACACTCCCACATTTCTGACCTTTACCTAGCTCTACTTTTCCTATAGCACTTAAGATCTTTCTACCAGTTATATATCTTATTTATTAATCATACTCTTTGTTATCTCTCAGTAAAATGTAATCTCCATAAGGAAAGATAACTTTATTCCTGCTACCATGCATAGTCTATAGAACATCTGTAAATATTTGCTAAATTAATATTTTAGTATTACACTATTCATATGTGCTGAAAAATAAGCAAGCCAAATATTATATTTACTACTTTTACATGTTATTTTTCAAGCTCAGCAGATCATTGAATCCACAGGTAATGTAAAAGAATCCATTTTTATTCTTAATATCAAATCCATACAATTTCTGAGAGTGTCCTATATCTTGCTAATATTAACACTTGCTTTTCCCATACCTTTCTGCTCAGAGGAACAGAGCCAAACACAAAAATGAAACTTACAATGTGTGGAAAGATTTCCCTGGGTATCTTAATGCTGGTTATTGCTGCTGTAATCATCGGACTCATCGTTTACTTTGTCACTTATGGTAAGTAGTCACTGTGTCTAACTGGCTAATCACACAGAATTATTGATTCCCTTGTTGGGAAAAATATGAATTTTGAGAATGGAGGAAACAAAGAAATCAGACAAGATTATGTAGCAGAGAATTTCTTAAGTTTAATAGCATTTACTACAAACTGTTCTTTAGTGACCTTTGGCTTAGGGTATTCTAAATGCAGAGATTTGGTGTACTCTTTTCTTAATTCCTGTTAAAGATTTGGGTTCTGGTAATATGTTGATGAATAAGCCACAGTTCCTACCTCTGTTGAACTTACGACTTTCTGAAGAGATAATTAATGAGTTAACAAACATAAAAGCCCTACACTATGGGATTGTAAACTATTTTGTTTCAAAGCCTATAATATTTTCTTCCCATAAAATTCTTCCTAAAAAGTAGAACATTCCCTACCTTTGAGGGATGAAACTTTAAAAGGACAATACAAATACAAATTTTTATATATTTTGCATAAAATAAGAAAAAAAATTATGGGATCCTCAAGATCAATCTTTCTCAAACACAGCACTTTGTGCCAAATTTGTCTTGTGCTGTTCTTATTACTTTCTTTAACCCACTATTTCCTGACCTCTTCAAGAATGAGGACCCTTTTATAGGAAAATAATTTTTTTCTACATTCCCACAAGAGAATAATTACTTTGTTGAATAAGATAATAATGACAACTATAAATTTAGCAATTCTTTTAAAATTAACTTGTATTTAATTAACTACGTCTACTTATGTCTGAAAATCCGTAATACATATATATGCACAAGAATCATCATTTTTTAGGTCTAGAACAATGCCTGGTATATACATAAATATTTCTCCCTAGAATCATCTTCTGCTACCCCCATGCCACTATCCTATCTAATTCATGGCTCATAAATTGGGTACCACTGCTTTAGAATAGAGTAGTATTTTCTGAAAAAAACACATTTAGGAAAAAAGCTGTCTAGCTAAGTAAACAACCATTTCAGTTTATAAGGTGAAAATAATTTCCATAGAGACAAATAGAGCTGTATACAGTGGAGTAAGGAGGCCATCTCTCCCGAAACTGTTTATACTGCAATGCTTCATCTTCCACACACACCCTTCCTAGACACAGACTGTGTGAACACGATCCTTAATAGATTGTAAGCGACTACCACTTCCAGGCCAAGAGTCATAATCATGGCATATGCCCATAAATCCTTGAATAAGAGTTGCTCACTCAAGGGATGGACACAGAACCTGAATCCTTTCATCAAAAGTATAAAAGTGCCAGAAACTAGAAAGAAGAAAAGATATTTAAAGAGGTTATCTTTGGGGTATGCCATAAAGTTTTTATACTACTAAAATCTCCCCAATATATGAATAACAGATGTTCTCCCCCTTATGTCAAGCTGAGTTTTGAAAGAGAAACCAATTTCAGAAAAGTTCAGAAAAACCTAAAAGGAAATTAGTTTTAAGTATGTACTACGTTCCTAGAGTAGTTAGATGACAACTATGTTCCTAGAGTAGTTAAAGCTAGATGACAAATTCTTAACCATTCAGGGAGCTAGAGGGGTCCATATCCAGTTAATGAAGTGGGAAAGGAATAGCCGGACTGGGTAAGTAAAACGCTTGGTAAGAGGGGAAACAAAAACAACAACTTTAAATCAAGTTCAAACTTTGATTTAAAAATAGACCTGGGTTGGGGCACCTGGGTGGCTCAGTCGGTTAAGCATTCAACTTCAGCTAAGGTTATGATCTCATGGTTCATGAGTTCAAGCCCCGGGTTGGCTCTGTGCTGACAGCTCAGGGCCTGGAGCCTGTTTCAGATTCTGTATCTCCCTGTCTCTCTGACCCTCCCCTGCTCATACTGTCTGTCTGTCTGTCTCTCTCTCTCTCTTAGAAATAAATAAAACATTAAAAATTTGAAAAAAATAGACCTGGGTATTTTAACTTCTGAATTGAGACCATGTTTTGTGGTTTATAGTGACCGTAATACTATTTGTTACTAAAGAGTTTAAAAACAAAATTGTTTTTATGGTTACATACTACAAATTATACTTGTTTGTAGTGCCAGTGTATATATTTGTGTGTGTGTATGTGTGTGTGCGTGTGTGTACGCACGATTTGCAATTTATTTTAAAGCAATATTCTATACAGATATGTTCAGTAGGCCTAGAAGAAACTACCCATGTGAAAATGAATATGAGTTCTAATATATTTAAGATCTCACTCTTAGAGTTAGCGATACCTATTTCCCAGAAATTATAAACCTTAGTGACTTATACAATCTTCTGAAAAGGAAAAAAAATCCTAACTAAATACTTCTGCATCAGAATAGGTAAGTTTTGTTAACAATTTAAGTTTTCTCAAGTCATAGTAGACCTGTGGGAACAAGAAGAGAACCTCCTGAGACTGTGTAAAATACTTTGATAGGGCATATCTTTCTAAAAATCATTGGCTCTTCACCTTAAGTTTACATACCTGACGCCACAATATCTCGTATGAACTAAAACATTAAATGAATCAGAATGATCCTTTTAAGAAATCTACATATTTGTCACTAAATAAACCAAATCTCAATCTGATGAACCAAATTTTATACTTTATACCCAGATGCTGTGTCATGGCATCATACAGAGGCAGCCTTACGATGCTCATCTTTTAGATGAAGCTTTCAGTACCATTTGAATATTTTCTAGTTCACTATGCCAGACTCCAAACCTGAAAGTGATGAGCCATCTCCTCACAAAAACTGGAAAGATGGCTGGAAAAACCAAAGCCCCACACAAATGTTCACTCCAGGATACCTATCTTTTTCTGCTTCCCATGACTCTATATAATGATAATATTGTGTCTTCTATTTGGTTAGCTTTTTAAGAGATAAATAGATAAGAAAAGAAAAGAGAAAAGAAAAAAGGCATCTGAAACTACCCAGATTCAATTCAACAAGCATTCATTGGATGACTACTATGTACTTACTGGCAAACCCTAGCTAGGTGCTATAATGGAGGAATCGCTGTAATGAAAGAGAGCTGATAGAGCATCATACTAGTCTTGAACTAAAAGCATTCAGCACGGTCAGCACAATTGTCTAACAAAGGGCCAGAAGGTAAATATTTTCCTTCTGATGAGCCATGATAGTCTCTATTACAATGACTTGAGTCTCTGCTGCGCTAGAGTAGACAATACATAAATAAATAATTGTAGTGTTTCTCAATAAAACTTTATTCATAAACACTAAAATTTGAATTTCATATAACTTTCACATGACAAAATATTATTCTTTTGACTTTTCAACTTTTAAAAAAGTAAAAGCCTTTCTTTGGTCACAGGCTCTACAGAAACAGGTAGTAGGCTAGATTTCATAGTTTGCTGACCCCTAATCCAGAACAATGAATTTTAACCCTGCCTGCACCTAAGAATCATATTAGAAGGAATCTGGCAGAGAGCAATTGAACCAAGTGAATGAAGTTAACATCAGCTGTAATGGGACAAATTGATATCAGGTGCCCAATATTTGCCAAAGGACACATAATAACTGCTATTTACTTACTGGCCAGAAAAGCAAGTAAGTTATAATTTAGATCTACTCATGAAGATATCAGTTTTATTCAAATGTCAAGCCATATAAAGCGTCCATTCTCTATAATCTCTAATAGTGTAGTTAAGTAAGCTTTCTTCAGCATTTTGGAGAGCATGTATCTTCCAATTACTCTTCATCAGAAATTTCTCAGTTATTCTGAGCAATTAATACCATCCTGATGAGATATGCATTTTCTTAATCCTGGTCCACAAAGAGCTGACAGAACATGCCGAGGAGACCTAAACACTACTCTCCTTTGTCACCGATATCCCAGGACCTACCTCCTCCCCCATAGGATTCACAGATATCCACACCTTCCCAAGTTGATTTATCACAAAGGGAATATTTTCAGTAGTTGCAGGTCACTAATTCATGTTAGGAATTGCTTAAGGAATATCAAAAGTCTGAATGCAGAAAGGGGAAGTCTACATTGAGAGAGGGCTCTGGGCTATAGGGGAGAAGGAGCTAAACTTGACTGTCATAGGAAGACATAGGAAAAAAAGTAGTTGAAACAAACTTGTTAGGCAGGAACACCAGAGGTATAGAAGTAAATGTCTACATGTTCTAAAACAATGGCCTTGCAGGAGGAAAAGTAGACACAGGCCCTGACCCAGGAAATAACACTTACCTGAGAACCTTCCATTTCTGTCCTTTCCTCTTCCTTCACTGTGTTTCTTCCTTAGGTGAGATTATGTAGAGAAGTTACATCGCATCTTGAGACCACTCCTTTAAAGGCTTCAGCACAGGCCCTTCACCTGCTACCACTGCAGCCAGACAGAAGGGCCTTGAAATACAAGAAAGGCCTCTTTTTGGTCTTTTCTCTCAGGAGAGTTTCAGAAATAATAAGTTCCTACATGGAGTCTCACCTTGCCTATCTTACGGGAACTTCCCTTCCCACAGATGCTCCAAAATTCTCCTACAGCATGGATAATACAGGCTACACTGACCTGCCCCCACCAAATCCAGGTAAAAGAGATCCTATTACCTCCTCTTGAACCAAAGGCTACTCAACTCTCAGAAATACACTCCACAGCCCTCATGCTTAACCCTGGCCTCACCTTAAGATCACCTGGAGTACTTAATTACAGCATTGATGCTCCCACCCAGAATAGACAGACTGTGAGAGGGCACAAGTGATGAGAGTTCTTAAAACTCCACCTGTGATCCTCATTAGAAACCCAGGCTGAGAGCCACTCACCCAAGCCTTGCTTCTCAACCTTTAAAGTGCATAAAAATCACTTGAATGGATGTTAACCAGACTTACTGTGCTGATATAAATACATACATATATACATAATATATATATATCTTTATATACATGTATATATTTATAATTGATATACATATATCAAATCATTACATTGTATACCTGAAACTAATATAATGTTATATGTCAATTATATCTGAGTTTTTAAAAATCACTAGGAAATTTAAAACATGTTTTAATGAAAATACAAAGAGGTGAATCAGTCAGGATCTAGTCCTCCCTGGAGCCCTTAAGCCTAGCTCAGAGTGTGTCCTGGATTATTTGAAAAATATGACTCTTCTAGGAAGGAAAAGAACAAGAAAATAACACTTAGAAGATATTCTAGGTCATAAATGTCTTGTTGCTCAAGGTCTAGGTTACATTTGAAGGAGAAGAGCTAATTTTTTATTATGATAGTCTGCTAGTTCTTCTGAATGCCAAGACTTAACACTCAGTTTACCACTCTATCTTCTAATTGTTTGGTGTCTTACATGATACCCGAACTAGACAATGGCTTTTCTCTTTAGTGTTTGAAATTTATCTCATAGTTCAAGAAGTTAATATAACCTAACATTGCCGCAATGCCACAGATTCTCAACCTTGATATTCTAATAGAGAAATAAGAAGTCATAGAGTATTTATGAATAAAAATATATAACAATAAAAATGCCATGGTCTTCGGAATTTTCTTTTCCAGATTTATTGAGATATAGTTGACACATAACATTGTGTAGCTGAAGGTGTACAATGAAATGATTTGATATACCATATTGAATTGAAATGATTACCACCATACACATATATTATTTCAGACGTTTCATTGTTAGTGTATAGAAACACAACTGGTTTCTGTATGTTGATTTTATATCTTGCAAATTTACAAAACTCAATTAGTGCTAATAATTTTTTCTGGGCTCTATAGGATTTTCTATATCACATCATCTGCAAATAATGACAGTTTTACATTTTCCTTTCCAATTTGGATGCCTTTTATTTCTTTCTCTTGCCTGATTGCTCTGGCTATAACTACTAATACTATGTTGAATAAGAGCGAAGAGAGTGAGTATCCTTGCCTTATTCCTGACCTTACAGGAAAAGCTTTTAACCTTTCACCATTAGTTATGATGTTGGCTATGGTTTTTCATATATGGCTTTTATTATGTTGAGGTATGTTTCTTCTAGACCCTATGTGTGAATGTTTTTACAACGTGAAAGAATGTCATACTACATTTTGTCAAATGATTTTTCCTCACTTATTGAGATTATCATGATATTTATTTTTCTTCTATTAATGTAGTGTATCATATTTATTGATTTGTGTATATTAAACCATCCTAGCATCCCAAGGATAAATCCCATTTGATTATGGTGTATGATATTTTAAATGTGTTGTTAAATTCAGTTAACTAGTATTTTGTTGAGGATATTTGCACTTATATTCATCAGGGATGTTAGTGTGTAGTTTTCTTTTCTTGTACGTCCTTATCTGGCTTTAGTATCGGAGTAATGTTGGCCTCATAAAATAAGTTTGGAAGTATTCCCTCTTCTTCAGTTTTTGGAAGAGTTTGAGCTCTCTCTCTTTCTTCCCCCCCCCCCCCCCCCCGCTCCTCATTGTGAACTCCTAGTCTATGGAATGGAGAGGTACAACAGGGCCTGAGAAAAGCTGAAAGAAAAAAATTAATTTATACTGTATTTGATGTATTAAAATAGTATAGTCCAGTTTAACACTCAACTCTTTGCTTTACTTTTCTATAATTTTAAGTTTGACTTCTTTCTTCTATTTACCTAATTTGCAGTACGTACAAGTCATGCTTCATTTTACTTTCTCCTTTATTCATTTTCATATTCTAGGTGCTTCACAAATGATAAAACATAGGACTCCGTTGATCTTCCTAAATTGTAATCCATGAAGAGCACAAAAACTAAGATAATGTCTATGCTTAAATATCATTTCTCATAGTAACATATCTCTCTCAGATGACCGAAACTCGAAAGCTGGTACATTAAAGTTTTACATTAAAAATTCTGAATACATCTTTGGGTAAGGTTATAGAGCTAGGTAATGTCAATAAACATTGCTCTGTCAAAGTTACTTTAACAATCATTAGGAATGAAAACTATTTAAATGTTGAGTTACCTGCAATTTAATCAGAATATTAAATTTCACATGATTCTCTTAAGAATGAAAGTAGTTACACAATGAATGAAGTGAGAACTACTTTTTTTCTCTCTCCTTTCCAGCAAAGACACCTTTCTACTATCATATCAGCTTTAAAGTCAATAATATTGATTATGACAGCAAGTTTGAAAAACCATATTCACAAGAATATATGGACCTAAATAAAAAGATAGTATCTTTGGTAAGTTGACATTTTTTTCTGTTTATTGCCTTCTAAATGTTATGTTCCTAGAAGTGCCAGAATCCTAATAATAACCTTCCAAGTTAGAAATGATTTATAATTTCTTATTATTTCTTACCACTATCTTAGTTCCTGATTAAGATAGTCCTTTTATTTTATTTTATTTTATTTTATTATTATTATTTTTTAAGATAGTCCTTTTAGAAAGAGAATCAGACAACATGTTCAGGAAGAAAAATGTAAGAGGGACAAATTTAGAGAACACTTAATAAATGCCTGACATGTGAAAGACAATGAACATTTCTAATGTATTAAAAAGTGAATAAAATACATCCTATCTTCAAGATATCTGAACAAAAAAATTGTTGTTTCTGATCCTAAACTAAGGAGTCCTTCAAGGAAGAATGGCCAGTGTAGAAGCGAACATATAGCCCAAAATAAAGATCTCATATCTCCTCAGTGTGGTAAAAAATTTTAAATGCCTACTTAAGAGTGTGCTCTAAGTTAACCTTTAGCTGAGTAAAAACCTAATGAAAACTCTTGACTACTCCTTGGACATAAGCTTCCTTTATCATATATACACTCTGATTAGCTCAAGTAATTCTACCAAACAAACCAAATATTGCCAAGAGCAGTGGTGGCATCATTCGCCTCCCATTTCTCCACATGCGTTCCTGGCAGGACATCTTCGATCTGACTGAAGCTTGCAGTCTTTCCATAACATCCCTCTACCTCCAAGTTTCTAATAAATTCAGTCTTTAAAAGTCTTGGTATGTTTTTACCATTATACTATGAGTTAGTATATAGAAAATGGAGAAAGAAAATTCCCACTTGTATTGTAGCTTTATGATAAAAAGGAAATAACAAAGGAGCGATATAAAATGGTTAAGAACAGGCCTGGGACTCGGAGTCTTATTCAAGTCTAAATTTAGGCATTTACCAGCTACATAAACTTAAACAAATCACTTAATCTCTTCACATCTCAGTTTCTTCAACTAAAAATGATATGACAAATACCTATATCATAGAATTGTTGTAGGCATCATATAAGATGAAACACATCATCATCTTAGCAAAAGTCCTATTATTCTGTAAGCCCTTTAAAAAAGATAACCTAAAAATATACCTAAAACAGAGCATCGTTAATATTTGTAATAAGTTATAAACATAACAAAGTTAATATATAACTTAAAAAAATTCCAAATATACCCAAACTAAGAAAATCATCTTTTCTGCTATAAATTTAGAAGACCAATTCATTTAAATCAATTAACCTGTGTTTATATCAAAATGAATATTCTAAAATTGTTGGTTTTAATTAATTATCATATCATGTTAGACCAATCCTGACACATTGCTTCAGACCCCTTTAGCAATCCTCATTCTCAGTTTTTAACTCATTTGTATTTTTTTAAATGTTTATTTATTTTTGAGAGAGAGAGAGACAAAGAACACAAGCAGGGGAAGAGCAGAGAGAGAGGGAGACACAGAATCTGAAACAGGCTCCAGTCTCCAACCTGTCAACACAGAGCCTGACATGGGTCTCAAACCCAGGAACCATGAGATCATGACCTGAGCTGAAGTCAGACATTTAACCAACTGAGTCAACCAGGAGCCCCAACTCATCTGTGTTAAAACAATCATCAGGGGCTCCTCGGTGTCTCAGTTAGTTGAGCTTCTGACTCTTGGTTTCAGTTTAGCTCATGACCTCACCGTTCATGAAATCGAGCCCGCATCCAGCTCTGTGCTGACAGAGCAGAGCCTACTTGGGATTCTCTCTCTCCCTCTCTTTCTGCCCTTTCCCCATCCTCTGCTCACTCCCTCTCTCAAAACAAATAAATAAACTTTATTTTAAAAATAAGTAAGTAAATAAATAAATAAAACAATCACCAGATAGTTCTCATACTTTTTCTTCTACATGTGTTAAAGTGCCTGCTTTTTCACACCATTCTGTTTTCACTTAATACAATGATGCTCTGTGTATTATAATTATTACTGTACATGGCATTCATAAACACAACACTGGTGATAAGAGCACAAAATGGAGCTGTGAATCATCCATCAAACTCACCTTTTAGTCCTTATTATAATACCTACAACCTGTTCATCTTCTTGTGATTTTCATTAAATAATTCTTGTGATGATAGACTGTAAAAAGAAGAAAGAAATTTGATAAAGAGAGATGGTGCTTTACTATGAATGGTAGTCTTTTACCTACAGAGACTAGGCCTCCATAGGGAATATTCTCATGTTTTAAATATGTCGTTTTCTAGCAGACAACTCAAGAAAAAATCTCTATGTCATTTCCTATTTTTTGTAGCTCTCCAACAGATATGATGCCCTACTACAGCACATAGAAATTCTAAAAATTAGAGTGAGGTAGTACCTTAACAATAATAATTAGCTTTATTAACCATCAGTATGGGCTTCAGGGCTTTACACATTAATTTCTTTACTCCTCATACGTTCCCATTTTCTATATGAGGAAACTGAGGCACTAAAAGGCTAACATACTCAGGGAAAGTATGCTTCCCACCTTCTTTATGATTTTTCTGTGCTGTAATTGAAGAGCATACATATATAAAATCTTGAGCAAATTTCAGATTATATCTATTTCACATGGCCGGTCAAATGTTCAAAAATGTTTAAACAAATTCTATGTGGTTTTCATATATAATGCATCAGATTATAGATTACCAAAATATCTCATATATGTGAGGTACCAAAATTATCCCTACAAAACAGGGCAGTCATGTTCATATATCAAACCACTTGTCCAAGATCAGGGGGCATCTTTGGTCACTATAAATCAGGGCATTTGTCAAATGTATTTTCCACTGAGTTAATGTAAATCTGGCATGGGCAAATGTACCTTTATGCATATGCCTCTCTTAGGGGCAACCTATCAAATGACAGGATTCACTATAGAATTCATCAGGATTTGAAATACATAATTTTTTAAAGTAATAAAATGAAGGACAATACTCAGGATTCCTATTCCTTCTAACATGGTTAACAATATTTAGTTGGAGTAAAAATCATTTTAGTTCATTCAGTTTTACACCCCTCAAAACATATTAGAAATCTAAAGTGCCAGAAGTGGTCCTAAATTCCTTATTACTATACTCCTTAATCTAGGCTATTTTTAAAGCAAAATACTTATCTGATGTATTAAATAGAAATCATTGTACATTAAGTTTTCAGCCCTGAAGAATTAAAGAAGATCCAAGGTTTATCAAAAAATATAACCACATTACAGAGCTATTCTTCATATTTCAAATGATATAAAGATAACTAACAAAATTACTAATGTGCTAGTTTTCTACAGTTGGAAAATAAGAATAGAAGAAATAAATACTATATGTTCAAGATGTCTACAGACATGGGGGGAGGGTGATTACTGTAAAAATACAGAAAGAACCATAGACCCAACTTTCACTCCACATCTGAGAGCACCTAATTAGCAAATATGTACAATCTCTCTTGCATCCACTTTGGGGGGTATCATGTGGGAGTTGTATTTTCCTGCCTCTATAATAATGCATCACCTTATAATCCTGTCAAACATTCAACAGTAAAATTTAACAATATAACAATATCATAAACAAAATGTTTTCCTACATATTTGTGAACTGATATGAAAGAGAATTTTAAATACCTAGATGGTTTGTATAAAAATTGATTGCAAATGAATATGTTAAACAATACTAAACTGTTACAACACTAAAATATGATAAGTTAGAAACCAGAAATTCTTCAGAAAAGTGGCTCCAATTACTTTCTGGAAATTTTTTCTGCTCCCTCATGTGATATAGTTATTTTTGTTGATCTTCAGAAAACTTTGAGCTGAAATTTTTCATAGACAATCCCATATATAAACTATACAGTTAGACTTTGATCTAGCTCCTCTATTTATTAAAAGCATGTATTGATTGGTACTTTTAAGCTGCATGTATTTGATAAGTATTGTGATGACCAATTCAACTGTAAAGATGATTTGAACATCAAAAATGATCATGATTTGCAGTTAATAAACTCATCCTTGGCTCCATCATTGTCAAGATCTTCGTATCAACATAGTTCAGAATCTCCTTCCATGTGCTTGTCGAACTGGTGACTTGGGAAGAATTTTGTACATTTTTCTTTTCTTTAGGAAGAAGGATGGAGTCAGATGAAGAATCTGAGAAAAGTAAAAAGTTAGTTTACCTGGTATGAAAGAGAAAGATTTAGGGTTTTTAGTATGTGTGTCTTTCAAGCTCCATTTGAATTTCCAGTCTTGTCTTTCCTTATTTCTGGGAAGATTAGTTCAGCAATTCCTGCTCAAGGCCCTGTCCAATAACCCTAATCAAGTTTCTGAAATTTTCCATTTAATTTCAAGTTAAATATCTGATAACTCTTTTCTACAGAGACTGGGCTTCTGAAAAATAGGAATTTCATGGATATTACTGGAGAAATCTCCATAACTTCACCATACAGCTTCTTAAAACACCCTAAACATGTTTTGGTATTAGTTAAGATATGTGTTGATCTTCTGAGCTATTGTAAGTTTTGGGAAGATGAATGTAATTAGAAAAGGGATGAGGAGGGGCGCCTGGGTGGCTTAGTCGGTTGAGCGTCCGACTTTCGCTTAGGTCATGATCTCGCGGTTCGTGGGTTCGAGCCCCGCATCGGGCTCTGTGCTGACTGCCAGCTCAGAGCCTGGAGCCTGTTTCAGAGTCTGTGACTCCCTCTCTCTCTGACCCTCCCCTGCTCACGCTGTTTCTCTTTCTCTTAGAAATAAATAAAACATTAAAAAAAAAAAAAGAAAAAGAAAAGGGATGAGGAATTAAGGATGTTAGAACAAACTATGAATAGCCAGTCTTTGGAAAAAAGAACGAAAACTAAAAGCATTGCAAGTTCAGTTACATTTTGATTTGGAGACAGTGCCATATCAAAAAATGGTTCTGTATCGTCCACTTATCCATCTTAGCTTAGTAAGCAAATATATGCTAGGGCCACGTGTCTCTGTTCATACTGAAAGTTTATTTTAAAAATAATTTACCAAGGGCGCCTGGGTGGCTCAGTCGGTTGGGCGTCCGACTTCGGCTCAGGTCATGATCTCGCGGTTCCTGGGTGCGAGCCCCGCGTCGGGCTCTGTGCTGACAGCTCAAAGCCTGGAGCTTGTTTCGGATTCTGTGTCTCCCTCTCTCTCTGACCCTCCCCTGCTCACGCTGTGTCTCTGTCTCTCAGAAATATATATAAAAAAAATATTAAAAAAAAAAATAATTTACCAGTCAGGCTCCTGGGTGGCTCAGTCGGATAAGCGTCCGAGGTGGGCTCAGGTCATGATCTCGCAGTTTGTGAGTTAGAGCCCCTCCTCAGTCTCTGTGTTGACGGCTCAGAGCCTTGAGCCCTCTTCAGATCTGTGTCTCCCTCTCTCTCTCTCTGCCCTTCCTCTGCTCTTTGTCTCTCTCTCAAAATAAATAAATAAACATTTAAAAAAAAAACAATAATTTAGCAGTCATCAACTGTGGTCTTCAATCTAGTCTCCCTATTTTACTTTCATTATAACTCACCTAGTCATTATATCCTAAAGTCAATTTTAACCCTTCTTTTCCATTATCTAATCATTCACCACTTTTTATTTTATTTTATTTTATTTTATTTTATATTTTTTTTATTAGAGAGAGAGAGAGCATGAGGAGGGGAAAAGGGCAGAAATGGAGAGAAAGAGTGAGAGAGCGAGGGAGAGAGAAAGAGAGAGAGAATCTTAAGCATACTCCACGCTTGGCAGGAAGCCAGACACAAGTCTTAATCCCATACCCCTGGGATCATTATGTGAGTCAAAATCAAGATTCAGATGCCCAACCAACTGAATCAATCAGGTTCCCCTCATCACATTTTATTAATTTTTCCTTTAAAGTGGCCTGGTTTGACTTCCAAGACAACTGATTAAAAACAAGTATTTATCCCTTATTCCATCCTCAAATCTCACTGGAATGACAGAAGAAAAATGAAAACATCCTAATGTGTCTTACAATGGCAGGAATAGTCCCATCATGCACTGAAAGAGTGAGAAGTTTCTGGAAGATAAAAATTAGAGCTCTCTTTAAGAGTAAAATCTAAGCTCGGCAGTATAGTTGTTGACAAATCACAACCCCCTGGAGATAAAATATGGGCCTCCAAAAAGCATGTCTTCCCAACAAAAGCTTGGAACTAATCTAAGATCAGAAACAGTAAAGATTATAAAAGGAAGCTGAGTGGGTAATTAATTAATTAATTTAAGGGAATAAGGTGCTGTCAATTAATTAAAGGACTGGATCGAGTATTCTGCTAGAAGTCCATACTAATTCAATTAGAAAAAAAGAAATAGAAGTGATTTAGTATATTGAAAAGAATGGTGGGAAAAAGTCACTATTTACAGACAACATTACTATATACTTAAAATATTCAAGAGACTCAATTGAAAAATTACTGGAAGGAATAAGAGTTTTGTAAAGTGGCCCAATGAGGGCCTTGACCCATGAGACCATGACCTGAGCCAAAATCAATGGTCAAATGCTTAACCGCCTGAGCCACCCAGGCACCCTGAAACATCTTTTTAAATTGACCTACTAAATTTTTTAACTTGAAAATTATGTTTTAGTACCACATAGTCTTTTTTGCTGTGCTTGGGTGTACTCTACTCTTACACGGGCTTTTTTTTGCCCCACCATTGTTTAGGATGCTGTTTCCTCCAGAAGTTCTATTTTGATGAGTATCTAATCTGTTTTATTTCCCTTCTTTGAATGCTAGGCTCCTTTATTTGCATTATCATTTTTCTTTGTTGGCCCACTGGGGCCACTGTCTTTTTATTTCAGGCAGTCCTACAAATTCTATAAGGCTTATAAATCCTTCTTGGCCTCTGTGGGGCCATGAAAATCTACTCACATGGTCCAGTGTCAGCTTTATCCCTGGCTATCTATAAACCTCTGTTGGCCACGCTCTTCCCAGGGGCTGTTGCAATTCTCATCTTACACAGGGCTCTCAGACTGTTTTCTAGGTCCTTCCTTGACCCCTGGAAGAGAAAGTTCCTCATCACCTCCCTGCTTCCAGGTCCCCCATAAAACCCCACTCCATTTGGTCCAGGAGAGACAGATGTAATGGAATTAGGAATAGAAGAGAAATGTGGTATTGTTAGTTACCATCTTGCCAAGATTCCTTCATTAATTATATTTAGAAATAACATCTAAACTCCTTACCATGGCTAACAAGGCTTTCCCACCTACCTGAACAACCTCAACTTATACACTCTCCTTTGTTCACTTTACTTAAGTCACAAGAATTTTTTCTACCCCTCAAACATACCAATCTCATTCTTACTAGGACTATAGTACCTGGTTTTCTCTCCATCTAAAATAATCATCTCCCCTGGATTTTCAACTTTTCATCTTCCAAGTCTCAACCAAATGTCACCTCTTCTGAAAGGACTTATTGGATCATTCAAATATTGTCCCCTGGATCACTCTGTTGCATTACTTTATTTTACATTCTTTTTATTACCTAACACTATGTCAAATTATCATATTTATATATTTATTCTTAGTCTACTTATTATCTGTTTTCTCCACTGAATTTCCAAGTATGAATCTACTCTGTTTATAGTTTTATTTCAATAGATATCTATTGAATAAATGAATACATTCCAATTGCTTTGGAACAAAAGGAAAAGTATAAATTAAATCTTTGCAATGTCAATAATGAGTCACTGATATTGAAGGCCTGTCTTTGCCAAAGTAAAAGCCACGAACAGCGAAATTTGTTGTTGGGTGCCTTGTGAAGGTCCTTCTGTGGGAAATCACTCATTAGGTTAAAATCAGGAACAATTAAGAAAATGATTCTTACATAAAATTTGAGACATTTTTACATATCCTGCTTCAAACCCACCAGTGGCATATACCTGAAAGAGCAAGGAAAATGATGTGTAGCCCAGCCATGAAAGGGGGCCCATAGTTAAAAAAAAAAAAGAAAAGAAATATTTCATCTTTGAGGACATCTCTGTTAAGTTTTATGGCATTGATGTTCAATAAGAAGCTGAATATGGGGGGGCGCCTGTGTGGTTCAGTCAGTTAAGCATCCGACTTCGGCTCAGGTCATGATCTCGCAGTTTGTGGGTTCGAGCCCTGCATCTGGCTCTGTGCTGACCACTCAGAACCTGGAGCCTGCTTTCTGTTTCTCCCCCTCTGCCCTTCCCCTGTTCATGCTCTGTCTCTCTCTGTCTCTCAAAAATAAACATTTTTAAAAATATTTTTTAAATCTGAACATGGAAAGCAGTCTCTATCAGTTGGTTGTTTGAATTCACCTCTTCAAAAAAAGTACTATATTCTGCCCTATCATGCTACTGCTAGGAAACAAATATTCTTGCCTTACCTTACCACATAATTTATTGATTTGAAGACATTTGTGAATAAACCTAGCTAATATAAAGAAAATTTTCAAAAAGATATGTTTAGCATACATTGCATCTTTTTCTTACATGGGTCATGGTCTAGGGAAATTTTAACATTATGTATTCAATATATTAAGGATTTATTAATTATTGGCATGCAGGTAGTAATAAAATAAAACAAATTTAGCCATTTAATGGTGAAGTTGAATGATGGGTACACAGGGTTCATTACATTCTTTTATTTGCTATTATATATGTTTGGAGTTCTCCACAATAAAAAATTTAAATTTTTTTTAAAAAAGAAAAAGTGAGTCTTTATTCATTTTACTTTTTAACAGATAAA
Source organism: Hyaena hyaena (assembly GCF_003009895.1). Lineage (NCBI taxonomy): Eukaryota > Metazoa > Chordata > Mammalia > Carnivora > Hyaenidae > Hyaena > Hyaena hyaena. The sequence goes on along the minus strand of NW_024081478.1, from coordinate 178,530 downwards.
TGAAACATTTCATGGATCTAAACTGAGAAGACAGTATGTCAAATCTCACGTTGTCCAAGTAAGGTATGTAAAATAGCCCAAGAGGCACAGAGCAGAAAATTCTGTCCTTTACCTTCATGCCTCATACTCACCAGAATAAACTTTTTGGTATAAATTGGAAGGTTGAAATATGTTTTAGTTTGAGGCTTCAAAACTACCAGCATTTTCAAATGTGAAAAATGTATTCAAGATCTGTTGGAAAATTAGTCAACCAGAACCAAGAATTCCAACTGATTATGAGTCTCAGGTAAAGGCTGAATGGATTTGTCTTTTATTTGAAGGCACAAGGTCAAAAAGCAAATCTAACATCAGGAGATGATTTCAGCAGAGGAAAAGAATGGGTAAGATAAGAGAGCCATAGAATATTTGACCCAGGAGGGGGAAACTAGTAGATATGAGACAAATCTAGTTTAGAGTCATGGATTAAGTATAAAAGTTGAGAAAAATCATATAAAAGACATAATTTTCAGAATGTGTGGAAAAACAAAATCTGTAATCTCAGATTACAGGGCCCACATCCCCATGTGGTAATCATGCACTGAAACTGAGACCACACACTGGCAACTCCCAACGCTTCCATGATGTGTGCATATATACTTGCACCCAATCAGCTTCATCCTCTCCTTTACCTACTGACCCCTCTAGAAATCCAATTCTACAACTGTTGTCTAGCAGCAATGTTTATTCAAACACTGGTGAGGCACAGATAACCTAGGAACAGATAATCTACAATAGATATGAAAAAATAGTGACTACAAGCGCAAATTAAAAAGTTCATATGCTTTGGAATCTACCTCTTCCTAGAGAGAACTTTTTCTGTTTAATTTTCCTAGGTTATTTTTAAATAATCCATGCTCTTAACCAGTAGCTCCCCAAGACTTTCTTGGTATTAAATCATTTAATATGTACAGATTAGTTTCTTATTTTATAGATAAGGATACTGAAGCAAAGGTAGTTTAAGTGACTTGCCAAGGTCACACATTTAATAAATAATAAAGCTGTAGTCATATCTAGATTACTGCACCAACTTCACCTTTCATTCCTGCTCCATGACAATCCATTCTCCATGCAGCAATCAAAGTGAATTTGAAGGGCACACATCCTCCTACTTCATATTCTCTGACAGCCTCTCATAAATTCCAAATTCCTTATAGAGTCCACATGATCCTCCCTGATCTGGTCTTGCCTCTCTCTGACTTCATTTCATAACTCCCATGAAATAAAGGACCATAACATTTTTAAAGGCTGGGGTGATGGGGATATTTTAGATCATCTCTGTTTGCTAATTGGCTTTGCCCAAGGAAAAGTAAAGTTCTCATTTGTCATGACAGGAGATAGTTTTACAACTTGCAGTAAGTAAAGTGGCCTACCAGAGTTAGGTCTCCACCTGTCTCACAGAAACTGAGAGATAGAATCTCTATCTCTTTGGATGGTTACATTTCAAAGAGATGGCTTTCAGGTCCTTGAGAAAGACATTTCTGGGGCTGTTAAACTGCAAGAAGCTTTTAAAAGATTTGCATACAGTTCAAAGAGGCAGAGAAAGAATTTATGACTTTTCTAAAGTAAATGCTCTATAAGGAAATGGCTATTGGGGTCCAGAGTCAGAAAGAAGACTTTCCTCAGAAAACTGAGGGAAGTATTAAGTTTTTCTTGGTCAGGGCCTTTGTACTTGATGTTCCTTCTTTCTGGGACATTCCTCCCCCTTTTGTCTCATGACTCACTCCTTCTTGTCATTAGACTCTCATCTCAAAGAGGCCTTCCCTAAAGTTGTCCAAAATGTTCTCATCTCTAACCTTCAAGTCATTGCTCTGTCTCCTTCATAGAACTCATTTTGAAGATTATTTTATTTCTTCATTTTCCTGTTTATCTGTCTCAGTAGCATGAGAGCAGGCACCTGTGGCCTTATATGTTCAAAGCTGTTGTAGCTCTGATCCCTAAAACTGATCTATTGCTTGGACAATATACATTTGTTGAATGAATGAATGAACTGAAACTTCAGGAATGGAAAGGAAAATACTGTGGCAAAGAATTAAAGGCATTTGTCATATAAAACTAAAGATTATTTTATTAGTCAAGAGAAGGTAACATCAAAGTAACTTTTAGTTCATGTTTTTGGTAGAAAATAGGATCATATGACTCTTGATGATGTCAGATTAAGAATCCATGTCTCTATTTAGTTTAGTTTTAGATTATTATTTGACCCAGGAGAAAAGTTCACAGTGACATGCATGGTTTGACAATATTTTTAAAATAAACAAAGCAATATAATATGTCCTTGTCTATTCCATGAGAAATAAAGGGATTGTCTCTACAAATCACACAAGAAAAATTAGCATTGCACCTGCATTAAAAGCAAAAGAACTGAGAATACTTAATAAATTAACATACAACTATTAAATGCTTAATACTGTACAAAAGGAAATTAAAAGAATACATGTACAGTGCTCAATGGAAGAGTATTTGGTATACTTATATCCTAAAACATAAAGTAATAAGGAGTGATATAGAAGTTAGCAAATCTATTATTTAGAATTATGCTGCAAAAATATTATTGAAATAATAAAGCATTATAATTACTCAGAATATATTGGATCTTAGTCCATGAACTTAGTCCATGGTTTCTGTTTTGTTCATGGATATTATGAATGTTTGCAAGTGGATGTTTTCAAGATCTCTCTTGAGTCACATATTTCAAAGTTGTGGATTTTGAAATACATAAATATAGAGAAATGCCTGGGAAGAGAAGAGAAGGCACAGAAACAGAGAATACAGCAGAACAGACATCCCATCAAGTCAGTAATAACACCCCTCTTTTAAAACTTCTGATTTACACATTTGCATCTTCAAGTCAGAATTACAAATAAAACAAATCCAGTCTAATGGGTGTTTGTTCAGTCATGATTTCGAACAGATGAGAGAGTCCTGGCCCACCCTTGCAAATTGTGCCTCCACCAAAAACCAAATGAACAAACAAAAAACACTCAAGATAATAAATGATTCTCTCATCCTGCCTATTATGTTTCATTTCGTTATTTGCTAACAGCCCTACATACCAAGTCCATGGTGGATTTCTGATATAAAGATATATTTATATTAATACATATCTTTTGCACAGTACTGAGATTTTAAAAAATACCTCCATATACATTAATTTATATGGTGTATACAACAGCCCAGTAAATACTATTATCCCCATTACAGAGATGAAGAAATTTGTAAGTGCAGAGAATGCCAATAGCTTGCTGTAGTTGGAATTGGCAGATGGTGAATCTAGAATACAAACTCAGTTCTCTGAGTCTAAATTATACTCTCTTTACTGTTCACCATGTCCATAAAGTGCCATTTCTACTCCCTTGAGAGTGGAATAGCTTCCAGGAGTTCTGCTTAACAAAATTATAAAATGACTCCTCTAAGAATGATTGAGACTCAGTAATAAAAGCATAATTTATTTGTCTGTTTCTGTTCTGCAGCCGAGCCCAAGGGAAAGTGATAATACATGCTGTGCTGAAATTTAAATCTTGTTTTAAAAATAATGCAGCAAAATTTCGGGATAGGATTGAAACCATTTTATATCAGAAGCTAAAGGGCAAAACTTGCTCTTTATGTATAGATTCTTCTTCATTTAAATTTTCAGGTAAGCCTTTTTATATATGGTATAGAATCATTTTCATCTTTTAATTTTAATATGGTGTTTTGTTATAAAAATGAAAACAACACTTCCCTCCTTAAACATAATTTCATATACAATGATTATTGCTTTTAACCACTGTTAAAGTAATCAGGGTCCATGTTAATCAATTTCTTGATATAGTATCATTCTTGTACTCTTAGACTTAAACTTTACTTGATGATAAGTTGTAGACTCTGGATCTGGAGTTCTCTCTTGTCCAGCAAGAGAGCAGGACACAGGATTGAAATAAAAGAGAGGCTAATGTCCAGGAGGAGACAAGAGCCGCAAGAAAGGGTTCTCGCTCCATTTATATTAGGATCAGAAGGCTTACTCGCGTGATGGATGTGCACAAAGAGACAATGAACATGTGAACATTAACTCATGGGCTTAAGGGAAAGGGGGTTTTGAAGATACGTGGTGTTAGGGGTTTGGGTCAATACAAAATAAAATCCTGGCACTGGGCAGATGCTTGTTTACAGCAAGCAGGAGGCGCCACTTCTGTTTACCTAAACTGACCTAAGGGACAAGAAAGACAGAGCATGTTGGGGCGCCTGGGTGGCTTAGTCGGTTAAGGGTCCGACTTTCGCTTGGGTCATGATCTCGCAGTGTGTGGGTTCGAGCCCCGCGTCGGGCTCTGTGCTGACTGCCAGCTCAGAGCCTGGAGCCTGTTTCACAGTCTGTGTCTCTCTCTCTCTCTCTGACCCTCCCCTGCTCACGCTGTCTCTCTCTCCTAGAAATAAATAAAAAAATATTAAAAAAAAAAAAAAAGAAAGAAAGACAGAGCATGCTACCTCAGGGTTAACAAGGCACTGTTCTTTTGCTAATTAGCTCCACTCAGCACAACTTCACCCTGCTGCAGTCCATAGCCCTGTTTACCTGCTTACCTATTTTGGTCCTTCCTTCTTGCGAAAGCAGCTTTCTGCTATTGTACTAAATTGGGGCGCATTTCCGCCCTGAATAACTAATCTTGTTTACCTAATCTTGGATGTTTTCATCCTGAGATTTCCTATTCCTATACTTTTATCCTGTACTGGGGGCCTTTGCCCTGTTTACCTAATCTTGTTTACCTACTCTTGGATACATTCATCCTGTGGCTTTCTATTTCTTTATGCCTTGTTAACCCATCGGTGCAAGCTCAGGGAAATCCTAACTATTCCCACAATGATAGAGTTAAAAAAAAAAAAAGTAGTCAGGGCCTCAAATAACATTTCCTTACAAAACAAGGCAGCCTTAAACTCTTAATGGCTTGTTCTGTGGGTCGTGATTTCTCCCTCAGTTCTTCTGGATATCTCAAGAATCTAGACTCCTACATTCCAGAAACGAGTTTGAATCTCTTTAACATCAAGCCTACTTCCTGATAGGCCTTTAATGGACTTTGTCTCTCTCACTCTTATATACAATCTAATTCTATTTTTTATTTGTTTTAATTCCAGTGTAGTTAACATACAGTGTTATATTAGCTTCAGGTGTACAACTGCACAACCTAATTCTTATTCTTGGTCACCTAACAGTATTGTGAAAGACAGCTTCTAAAGGGCAGGGACAAATGTCCCTTCATTCCCAGGATAATGAGTGCCTCTCTGGTCTTAATAAAAGGACAACCAACGCTCAGCACAGTTAAGCTCAGCTATCAGTTCTCAGCTACAACAAATTTGACCAAGGGCAGAAAAACATCCCTGCCCCTACAGGAAGGACTAAAAGGATGAAATGTTTGTGAAAAAATAAATCTAGGCCAAGTGTTCATTTGCATAGAACATCAAAAGGATCAAAAAGCAAAACCTAAACATGCTTCTTCTGGATAAGAAGTCATTGTGTGATTGAAATGTGATTCTCCTCGGGTTATTAGATGCTTTCTCTTAGAACCTTCCTTCTCACACAGTTTATCTTATGTGTGGTGACCTCAAAAGAACAAAGATAAATAAAGCAGATCTGCAATTTAGTGAAAAAGCAATCTGGCTTCTTTTTCTAAGTCTGAAGTCAATTATCCTAAAATCAAAACCTCTTAACCTCTACCCTCCGTTTTAACATCAACAAAGAAAGCATGCAAGTCCATACTTAAAGAATCACTGAGAGAGGCTAACGTCAAATATTATAAGATATTAGTTCCAATAGACAATTATGAAGTACTTGTACAAATACTTTGCTAGGCAATGTGGGAACTTCAAAGAGGAAAAGAGTATTGTTCCTCTCAGCAAAATGCTCATAAAATAAATAAATACACATACAGGTATATACATTTAAGCTCACACTGATCCCGTGTACATGAAAGGTATAATTGGTATCGTTATGACACAAATATTTTAAGTTTGTTCAGTATACACAGTGTGATGTGGCTTGACCTAATGCTGTCATCAGCTGGTAAAATTAGTGATTGCAAGTTGCTAAATAAGAACAGGTGAAAACTGGTTTTGTCGACAATATGCTTCAGGCCCCAGGTTTCTCAGTTCACTGGTCTGTAAACCCTTATCATGACTTTTGGGCAGCGATCCCAGCAGAGGACAGATTCCTTTAACACAGGTCTCAGAGAAGCAGATTCCTTTCCTTCAGAGCACTTTCCAGGTTTTGATTATGTATTCACTAAAATGATGATTTGATTACTGACCATCTCTTCCGACAGATAATCTCCACGAGAGAAGAGGTCATGTGCTTGTTTGCTCACCATCACATCTTCAAGCCTATGCAGGGGCTGGCATATGGCAGCAAGTGGTTGTTGGGTGAACAAAGCTGCAATATCAAAGCTGCAATTGAAAACCAGAGTAGGAGAGAATATATATAGCCTTCCTTATCTAAGGTTCCCACAAAGAGTTAAGCCCTAACAAAAATGATGTGAGTGCCTGTTTTCAGTTCTTTTAAGGATGATACATAGTATGTTTCCAGATTCATAAAAGAGAATTTCAGATAAAGAGGATTAAGAGTACACTTATCTTGATGGACCCTGAGTAATGTATAGAATTGTTGAATTATTACACTGTACATCTGAAAGTAATATAACAATGCATGTTAATTATATTTCAGTAATAAAAGGGGGAGTTCATTCATTTCATAAAAATGAAAGCTCCCCATGGTGTTAAAGTTTAATTCTCTTCTAGAATCCCAATTTAGGAGAGCTGACAGCAACTGTGGCCCATGTAGGCTACTTGTAGACACTGCCACTCCCAGATTTAGGATGGAATAAATGCTTCAATTATTGAGATCCATGAACACTATGTTTAATTTAATATTCCAGTCATTCTTGAATTCCATGAAAAAAGACACTGTACTGCCTTACAAGGTACTAACAATCAGTATTTATGGACTATATTCTCAGTGAGAGAGAATGTTTTCTCCATCAATTCTAAACTCAAGGGGTCAAAGATTTTCAAGTTGATTGGTTAGTATAAAACCCAGAAAAACAATTAATGGCATAGTTTTCCCCTGCCCATGAAAGAATAGATTCTTAAAAAATCTATTATAAGGCAAATTCTTTGACCTAATACCATTGACTTCAATGGGAAAAATTTATATGCATTCCCAAATCTCTGAATTTATATTCACTTATGCTTAAACACTATTAAAATAGAGATGATAACTTCAATAGTTAAAATTGGTTAACACAGCCAATTTTCTTTTATTACTTATTTTATAATAAGACTACTTCCGTGATTTTGTTATTTTATAGTTTAAAAATCAAAAAAGTACACATGATACTTAATGTTTATACAATTTAAATTTTAATGCACAAAAAATGGAAAAAAGAAAACAAAACAATGCAAATGATATTTTGCTATGATGCACTTGACTATCACTGTCATAAACTACCACACCAAGAGCTAAGAAAAAAATGTAACACTTGACTAGATGTACCAACTACATAATTGCAAGAATGACCACATGGTGGCTCTCTCCTGAAAGCCCAAGAAGGAAAAATTCAAAGTCATTCCTCGTAAATGTGAAGAGATGCCTCATAAGCATTTTAAATGAAATGCCTTATAAAGTTAAATGCTCATAACTTTAATGAGCATATTTAAAAATAATAATCATTTCTACAAAAAATGCCCTGTATATACTGGTACCCTTAATTATCTATTGAATAAGTATGAAAAATATTTTAAATACTTATACTAAATCATAATTGGCTAAAGTAAGAACTCAAATTATGTGGAAGTAAGAGAAAGAATAATAACAGAACTTCATATAATAGGATGACAGTCCTGGCTCACTATTAGGAGTTTTACAAGAAGAGGAGCGAAGCTTTGGCCTCTACCACTCTGTGAGCAGCTGGATAACACTGAGATATGGATGATGATGTTCGTAAAACACGCTTCTTTCATGTGACTTGATCCTGAGACAATGAATAGCTTCATTTGTACCATGCTTTAAGGAACTGAACTAACCAATCATTGTTTGATGAATCCTAGAGAACTTTTTTAAAAGCATACTATTGCCCAGCATGTCCTTTCTTAACTAAGAGACAATTTTAAGCTCTATAAACATACTTTATGAGCAAAAGGTTCCTTAAAAGATTCTAACTAGTGTAAGATTACTATTCAAAATTCCTTGGAAGTAAGTCTTCTAAAAAGGCAAACCTTCTGAAGAGTTCATATTTTATCTTTTTAATAAATTACAAAAAGTATCCTTAAAATTAATTTTTTCAAAAATCTTTCTCAAACTTTCCACCTACTTTTCTGACATCACTATGGACATTCGTTAGTATACAGTGGATATTGGGGCACCTGGGTGGCTCAGGTCATGATCTCACATTTTGTGGGTTCAAGCCCCACATCAGACTCTATGCTGACAGCTCAGAGCCTGGAACCTACCTGGGATTCTGTGTCTCCCTCTCCCTCGCCTGTTCCTCACTTGTGCTCTCTCTCTCTCTTTCAAAAATGACTAAATGTTAAAAAAAAGAAACATTAAATACATATATATATATAGTTTTAATTGTATATATTATAGATATACATATAGATATTGTAGTGTCCTCAAAGCATTTAGGGAAATGTAGGGTTATTGATGCCTTCAACAAATTATCCCAAGTTTTCAGCTCTCATATTTGTTCTTTATATTTCATTTCTTTTTCATACTTCGATATCAAGCGGAGTTCCTGCCATCACTTCTGCGTTCTCTATGTTCTTTCTTCTACCTTCTCCAAATTTATTTTAAATATTTCACAGTAACTTATACACAAAAATTAGGAAAGCAAATAGCTTTTGTTTGTTTATTTGTTTGGTGTTTTTTGAGAGAGAGCAGGGGAGGGGCAGAGAGAGAGGGAGAGAGAGAATCCCAAGCAGTCTCTACGCTGTCAGCATGGAACCCGGAACAGTGTTCCATCTCATGTACTGTAAGATTATGACCCAAGAAAAGCAAATAGCCTTTGAATGAGGGTATTTGGGGCCTCCTTAATTAATTATATAAGCTCTTGTGAGTTATTCTTTTTCTGTGACTTTCGGCTCCTCAGACACCATCATTTCCTGATTCTTGACTTTATTCCAGAGAAAATGTTGCTAAGTCTCCTGAGGAATGTGGTGCATTATTTCTGCGGGTATTTCAAAAGTTCTTCCAATAAACTGAGATATTTAATTAAAATACTATTTCTTTAAGTAATTTTAAAAGGTAACCTTGAGCTTAGAGTTTGAAATACACAATATTGAATAACACCACTATGTATTAGACACACCTGGAAAACAGACACTTCCTAACTGATGTCCAACATCATCCATTTGAGGCTGGGATAGATGTGTGTGATGATTAATTTTATGTGGCAGCATTACCGAACCACAAGATGCTTAGTTATCTGGTTATACAGTATTTCTGGGCACATCTGTGAGGATGTTTCTGGACAATATTAGCATTTGAATTAGTGAACTAAGTAAAGCTTATTGCCTTCCCCAATGTAAGTGAGCATAATCCAACCTATTAAAGGCCTGACTAGGAGAAAAAGATAAAGGGTAAATTCTCCCTCTCTGCCTGACTGTTGAGCTAGAACAGGTTTTCTCCTGTCCTTGTATTGGGATTTACACCATTGGCAGTCTATTTCTCAGGCCTTTATATTTTAGGAACTGAACTAACCAATCATTCTTTGAACTGGAATTACACCACTGCTTTTGTGGGTGTCCATCTTTGCAGATGGAAGATCACAGGACTTCTCAGCTTCCATAACTGCCTGGGAGCTAATTCCTCCTAATACATGAATAAATGAATGAATGAACAAATACTTCTATTTCTCTAGAGAGCTCGAATATGACTTCCCAGAGTACACTGCCAATCACCATCAAGCCCAAATAATCTCAAGTTTGAAATGGGCTTTCAGACAGCCTGCTTGCCTCACAAAATCCCAAGAGGCCAATTGTTCATATAGCTAGACTAATGACCTTGTCTCCCTTCAAGTTTGTTTTAGCTTTCTTTCATTTCCCAAGAACCTAAGCCTTTGAAGTCACTGCACTCACGCCCAGCTTGAGTGAGTTATAACATAATCACAATTAAGAGTGATGAGTTTTAGGTTAAATAATTCCATTTTGGAAAAAATAGAGAGAGAGAGAAATAGAGTTCCACTTGGGGGGCACCAGGGTGGCTCAATTGGTTAAGCGTCTGACTCTTGATCTCAGCTCATGTCTTGATCTCAGGGTTATGAGTTTAAGCCCCACATTGGGCTCTACACTTGGTGTGAAGCCCACTTAAAAAAAGAAAAAAAGAGTTTAATTTTGGTGGGGCCCATTAAGATACATTAATTTATGAAAAACATAGGCTCAAAGCTTTGCTTTCTAAAATTTTGTTTGATAATACTGTGTAAAATGAGCTAGAAGGGAGAGTCGTTAAGCAGAGAGATTGGTTAGAAAATAATTAAAATGGTGTAAGTGTGAAGAACTGAAAACCAGAACTGTCATAGTTAAAATAACATTAGAAATAATGGACATATATCAAAGAGATTATATTTATGGAATTGACATAGCTCATGTGAGGCAAAACAGTGAGAGAAATTGAATACCACATCCAACTTTTAAGTCTGAGTAATTAGTGGAATGATAACTTCATATAGAAATAGCAGACAATAGAGAAGGAGTAGAATATAGGTGATTAGCTTACATTTGAGTATTAGATAGAATAAACATCTCCAGATAAAGTTGTTTATCAGGCATTTGGAAATAAAAGATTGGTCCTCTGGAGGAAGCTTGGGTCTAAAACCATATATATGATGGTCATTCCTATAATAATGAAGTCCTAAAAAAGAATAAGATTTCAAAGACTACAAGAAGATGAGAAGAAGAAGAGTCAAAGGTAGAGTTTTGGAGAATATTTTCATTTATTAAGAAGAAAAAAAGAGGAGTAGGGATTTGAGATGATAAAAAAAATAGATAAAAAGGTATGAGAAAAGGTTTTATAAATATGCAATAAGGAATACATGACTTTACCATCCAGGAAGATAGAATAGATGTACTTTTCCCTATTCCCCCCACTAAATATACCTAAGATTTCTGGATATTATATATAAAACAAACATAATAACTGAGAGGTGACTCGGTGCCCAGCAACATGCTAATGAGTCCCACCAGTTTACTTCATATATTCTAAAATGGGAGCTGAAGAAGCCAGTGATCCAAATATGCTCAAGAATGCAGGGAGGTGGTGGGGAAAGGCTTGCTTTCTTTAATCAGAAGACCAGGAAAGCATCAGTATAGCAAGATAAAATGTTTTTAAACAATAACTGCTCTGCTGCAGCCAAAATACCATAGGAAAAACTCTGGCTTTAGCCTAACCCATGGCAGCAAAAGCTAAGTGGCGATCCTCTATTTCTACCATCTCTGGGCTCTAATTAATATGTATAGGATTTATATGCTGAAAGCTACACAGCATTTTAATGAAATAAATCAAAGATGTAAATAAATGAAGAGAAAAATCATCTTCATGGATTGAAAGACTCAATTGTCAAGATGAAATTGAAGTTGAAGATGAACTGACAATTGAAAGATGTCAATTGTCCCCAAATTGATATACAGTATTTTTTTTTGGAAAAAAAAAAAAAGTAGGAAAAATCTTTTGCATCTAGGGCTAGGTAGAGTTCATTGACTTGACATCAAAAGCATAATACAAAAAAAGGAAAATTAGTAAACTTCATCAAAGTTAAAAGTTTTGATCTGCAAAAGTCTATTAAGAGGATGAAAAATCAAGCTACAGACAGAAAAAAAATTCAAATCGCTTATCAAAGGACTAGTATCTAGAATATATAAAGAACTCTTAAAACTCAATGAAAAAACAATTAATTTAGAAAACTAGCAAAAAGTGCAAAGAGATGTTTAACTAAAAAGAATATACACATGGGAAATAAGCACATGCATAGGTGTTCACCATCATTAGCAATTAGAGAAATACAACTTAAAACTACAATGAAGGGTTCCTGGGTGGCTCAGACAGTTAAGCATTTGACTCTTAATTTTGGCTCAGATCATGATATCACAGTTTGTGGGTTCGAGCCCAGCATGGAACCCTGACAGCACAGAGCCTGTTTGGATTCTCTCTCTCCCTCTTTCTCTGCTGCTCCCCTGCTTGTGTGTGCGTGCTCTCTCTCTCTCTTTCTCAAAATAAATAAAACTTTTTTTAAAATTACAATGAAATATTACTACACATTTGTGAAATGACTAATTTTTTTTAAATGATGTCAAAACCAAATGCTGGCAAGGATGTGGAGAAAATGAATCACTCATATAGCATTCATGGGAATGTAAAATGTACATCCATTCTGGAAAATAATCTGGTATTTTTTTAATTAAACATACAACAGCCATACAACTCATTAACGGCACTCCTGGTATTATTATCCCAGACAGATGATGACTGTGTTCCCATAAAACTTATACATGATGTTTATAATAGCTTTATTCCTAAATGCCAAAAACTTAAAACAATCCAGATATCCTTCAAGAAGTTAAAGGTTAAACAAACTTGGGTACATCATACCGTAGAATACTACTTAGCAGTAAGAACTTGGATGGATCTCTAGACAGTTACATTGAGTAAAAGAAGCCAACCCAGAAAAGTACATACTGTATGATTGTTTAATATGAATATATGGGACATTCCTGAAATGATAAAACTATAGAAGGAGGGAACAGATTAAATAGTTACCAGGGATTAAGCAGGGAGTAGGATGGAAGTAAATAGATATGACTATAAAAAGGCAACATGACAAATTCTTGTGCTGGTGGAAATGTGCTGTATTTCAACAGCATCAAGGTCAATATTCTGGTTACAATACTGCACTATAGCTTTGAAGATATTGTCTTTACAACATCTTGCAAGATATTGGGGGAAATTGGGGAAAGAGTATTTAAACATTATTTATTACTGTATCTAAATCTGCTATTATATCATAATAAAATGTTGGATTTTTAAAAATTACATTTAAAAAACATACACATTTCTTGGGATAAGACCTCAGATGATCTGATGACTTTGGATCTTTATCTCTCATATGCCTAGATCTCTGCATCACTATTGAAACAAATTTGATATGATTTAGATGAGCCATAGCATGACTGTTTTCAAATATCTTTGAGAAGTTTGGCAATCTCTTAAGACTCTGAAAAACTAGCACTGTGGACTAACTCCTATCAAAATATGATAATGATATTTTATCTTCTATTCTAGCAACCTAAAATCTTCCTTATTGAGGTATAATTGACATATAACATTACATTCATTTCAGGTGTAAAACAGAATGATTTAATATTTATATATATTGCCAAATGAACACAACAGTAAGTCTAGTTAACATCTATCACTGTACATATTTAGAAAAAAATTTCTTGTGATGAGAACTTTTAAGTTTTATTCTCTTAGCAAGTTTCAAATATGCAATACAGTATTTTTAACTATAGTTACCAGGGTGTACATTATATCCCCATGACTTATTTATTTTTTATAACTGGAAATAATCCCTTTTTGACTCTCTTCATCCATTTAGCTCACCTCTCCACACCCCACAGTGATCAAATCGCAGATCCTTGCATTCTTGGAATAAATTCCACTTGATCTTTTAATGCATTGGTGAATTCAGTTTGCTAATATTTTACTGAAGATTTTTGCATCTTTGTTCATAAGGTATTTTTTTTAATATGACACCTTTGATTTTGGTATCAGGGTAACACTGGCTTCATGACATGAGTTTGGAAGTGTTCCCTCTTATTCTATTTTTTGAAAAGTCTGAAAAGAATTAGTATTAATTCCTCTGTGAATGTTTGATAGAATTCACCAGTGAAACCATCTGGTCCTGGCCTTTTTGGAGAGCTTTTTGATTACTGATTCAATCCCCTTAGCAGTAATCAGTCTGTTCATATTTTCTTTTTCTTCATGGTTCAGTCTTGGTAGGTTGTACATTTCCAGGAATTTATCTATTCTTTCTAAGTTGTCAAATTTGTTGGCATTATAATTATTCATAGTAGCTTCTTATGATTCTCTATTTCTGGGGTATCAGTTGTAATGTCTCCTCTTTTATTTCTGCTTTTATTTATTTGAATCTTATCTTTTTTTTCTTGTGAGTTTAAAGATTTGTCAATTTTGTTTATCTTTTCAAAGAACTAGCTCTTAGATTCATCAATTTTTTCTAAATTTTTTTTAATCTTATTTATTTTTGAGAGAGAGAGACACCATGGGAGCAGGGAGGAACAGAGAGAGAAGACAAAGAATCGGAAGCAGGCTCTAGGCTCTGAGCTGTCAGCACAGAGCCCAATGCAAGGCTCAAACTCACAAACTGTAAGTTCATGACCTGAGCTGAATTTGGATGCTTAACCACCTGGGCACCACCCAGGCACCTTATCGATTTTTTCTATATTCTTTCTATAGTCTCTATTTCACTAATTTCTTCTCTGATATTTGTTATTTCTTTCCTCCTGGTAACTTTACTATTCTTCTAGTCCCTTGAGATGCAAAATTAGGTTAATTGAGATTTTTTTCTTGATGTTGAAATCTTTTGACCTTCACCCTAATATAAAATTGTAAAGGTACTAAAACTATGAGGCCAAACCACTTTGATTCTTCTTTTATATACTGATGAATTACATTTGACTTTTTCCTGCTTCCCTTAGTGCAATATACATTAAATAGCTGTAAGTATCATATACTAGATACCAGTTTTAATGTTTTTCCCCTTAAAGTGGTTTCTATTACTGATAAATTGTACATCCAAGAGCTTTTAGCAAAGCTCATTATGTGGAATAATATCAATAAAGTACAAGAAAAGGCATTCAAAATACGAATACCTCTTTTTAAAAAAAAAAAAGAAAGAAAGAAATAACTGTCTTTACTTAGCTGTCAACTCAGGTCAGAAAGAAATTTAAACTTAAAGATTTCAGAAATATTTTCCTAACCAGCTTTTCCATTCTTTGTACCTTCTACATTCTTGTCTCTTATATAGAATTTCTGAAGAAACACATAAGAATCCTTTATGTTCTGAGTAAGAACAGAATAGTTGTGGTTTGTGCTTAATGACAGGTTATTTGTGCAACTTCAAAAACCATATAATTGTCATGGATTTACTCAACAGTATTGCATAAAATAAGTCTGTAAATTCTCTTAAAGTGGTCATGGGGTCAACCAACCAATGCCTGAATATTTTTATTTTTCTAGGTTTTTTCAAATATATATTTCCCAGAAGAATTTATTTTGCTGTAGAAAAATACACATAAAACAAACAGCTTAAGGGGTATCTGAGTGGCTCAGTTGAGAAAGCGTCCAATTCAGCCTCATTGTTCCCAAGTTCAAACCCCGCCCTCCAACTCTGTGCTGACAGCTCAGACCCTGGAGCCTGTTTCAGATTCTGTGTCTCTTTCTCTGCTCTTCCCCACTCATGCTCTGTCTCTGTTTCTTTCTCTTTCTCAAAAATAAATGAAACATTTTAAAAAATTTAAGCAACTTAAATAAATTCCAGAGAAAAACATTTAATTCTTTCAGCATGAATAAAATATTACTAGGTGACAGTTATTTTGTAACAAAAACTAATATATGCAAATTGGCAAGAGCAAAAGCTAAGAAATTATCTGAGAAGAAGGAGTTAAAAAGGAAAACTCCTTGGGACATCTGGGTGGCTCAGTCGGTTAAGTGTCCAACTCTTGATTTCACCTCAGGTCATGATCTCACATTGCTCCCCGAGTCAAACTCTGTACTGACAGTGCAGAGCTGGCTTGGGATTCTGACTCCATCTCTCTGCCTCTCCCCCACTCATGACCTCTCTCTCTCTCTCTCTTACCCGCTCTCAAAAATAAATAAGTAAACAAAGAAAAAAGAAGGAAAGCTTCTTGGAGAAGCCATGTCTCAAGATAGGTCTTCAAAAAAGCTACGGACATGAACTGAAAGAAATCCATGAAGTATTCTCTGCTTGGTGTTATACCAGAGCTAAGCCATCAAAATGCAGACCTTCATAAAATGTCTCAGTACCAGGGACAACCAAGCTAGATACTTGTCAAAGTGAAAGTGCTATCCTAAATATTAACTTTCTGTCCAATGCATGTCCTCAAAAGGGCCCCTTAGAAACACAAGCATGTCATGTCAAAAGCATAAGATAGATGTTCTCACTCACATTGTCCATTGCTCATTCTATCAACATAACTGTCTAAATATACTCCCCAGTATATGTCTTGTCCTCTCTTCTTTACAGTAGTCTTTTGCACAGCTTTCAAAACTTAAAATCAACAATGGCTAAGTATAGAAGAAATATAAGATCCAAATAAGTTTGGATTTTTCATAATTAAGAAAAAAAAGAAAAACTACCACCTGCGTATATAATTAGTTATTAGGCTTAATTAATTTTAAATATTTAATTAATTTTAAAAGGTTTGTTAATTTTATTAAAGGATTTTAAAAGATGTATTTATTATAAATAATTAACTCTTAATAAGATATTTTTCAAATTTTATCTTCAGAGTCAAAATGGCAAACATATTGAAGACAGGTACTGTAAAAAGACTAATCCACATCACTCTGAGCAATGACAAATATATAATGTCTAATCACAGAGATAATTTTCAGTCTAATCAGAAGCACAAAGAAAAGCATTTACTGAGGTTAAATATGCAACTAGGTGACTAATCAAAACCTACAGTGAGTGAAGAATTCAGCTTTTATTCAACCACACTCCAACTCCCCTTTGTTCCTTTGCCTTTTAATTCAGACCAGTAGTATTCATGCTCCTTTGGGGGAGGGGGGGCTCGGGGTCAAGAGGTGAAAATATTATGAATGGCCTTCCAAGGTGGAAGATGATAATTCCTGTAATAAAACAATTCCAGTAGTTACCTAGCTCAGTAAGTCCATACACATTTATAATTTTAAAGTTTTCACAGAGCTAACACATGAAAATTTCTAAACATCCCATAAAATACATTCCATAAGAGAATTCAATTAATCTCTAAATCTTTAATGCTAGAACCCTAGGTAAACTATCTTAAAAGTAGGATTAGTCAATGTATTTAGCATTTGGACTCAGGTAAAGTAATAAACTCACCTGAGTAGAGTCAAAGCCCAGGATCTATGTACAATTTATATTATAAATGTATCTACTGCTACTGTAAAATTCTTCCTTATACTTTAGAATCATATAGCTTAGTTTTCATTATTATTAAGTTTCAGAGATTTTTAAGGAAGAAAATATTCACTGGATATCAGACTTTTACTAGCACATCCAAATTTGCATTTCTTTCTTCCTAACTCCAGAAAGACAAGCAAATATTAAATAATTATAGATCCAAAGCCCATTTAGAAAGTATGTAAGCATCTTTTCTAATTAATGTTCAATAATAAGGGAATTATGGCTATGTTTGATGCTGGTATTTTTAATAGTTTGGCTCCTTTCCAAAAATGTTTGTCATCAGATGTTCCTAGTTCCTCTGCTAGGAAGTAGTTAGTTGTTCATCTCTTCCACTACACTGCAAGTTAATTGAGGACAGGGTCCATGTCTATTGTCTTTGATTCCTGGACTATAGGAGAAGATCAGTGCACAGTTCCTTAGTTGCTTTTTAAAACTGCTTTGTCTTACTATCTATCCTTTGATGGAATCTCCTTCTAGGCAGGGGCAGTGCCATTGTTTGTTGTCACTTCCTTTAAATGTTACATTGTAAACAGAGTACCTTAAATTACAGTGGTGACTCCTTGATTCAAGCATAAATCCATAGGAGTTCCAGCCTTTGAGTGTGAGCCAAAGGACTTAAAAGAAAGGAAACACAAATAGCCACAGCACTGACTCAATCCAAGGAGTGACAGCTTAAATCACTTCCCCATTTATTTTATCTGTCTGTCTTTCACCTACCCAAGTGATAGTTATTCTATTAAGCTCTGGAATAATACATAAAAGCAAATATAAGTCAAAAACATTTCTCCCCTTTAGCAGGACATACATCAATAAAGAAACCTCAAAAAAAGAAAGTTCTGTGAAATTGAGTTCTCTAAATAATCAGTTCATAGGGTGTAGGATTTAACATTTTTCCGGTTGAGTTACTGGAGTTTAATCATTTCCCAAACTTTTAATATGTTTTTTTATATTTTACTAACCACGCAAAGCTCAGAATCAAACTCTAAAAGTATCATGTCCAATAAAAATTAGCTCTGGAAGGCAGCTATTAAGGATTAGGTGGAAATGAGCCACCTTTCCATTTAAGTGGGTGTGGCTCATACCTAGTCAGTCCATCTGACAGTTGAATTGGTCCTTCCTTTTTGTACAAACAAGTTAACTTTCTGGTAAAGAATTCTTTTGTCTCCTTGATTTGTTGTGCAATCTAATGTAAGAGTGTGTAACTATAATTGTCATATATAAATGGATACTCCCTCCTGGATTTATACACGTGTAATAGCATAATAAAAATGAACTTACATTGGCATTTATAGTATTTAATCTATAAAGCAATTGATGATTCTTTTTTTTTTTTTTGAAGAGAAACTCTTGAGTAGAAATGGCTAGTATATTTACAGTTCTCTACATCTGAAATTTGGGGCATAATTGTAATTCACTTGTTCACCCTCTCCTCGTGCACATTCATCATGAATTAAATAGGTTTGCAGTTCCCTGCAACAAAATCATCTATTGTAAATCTCATCCTAAAATACTCCCTAGCTATCTAGGAATGAGTAGACAATATTAAAGTCTGTTTTATTACTAACGTATTTTTTTAATCCAAAACAGATGGGAAATGGAATGGCATACTTAATTGAGTTTTCTGAATAATTGAAACCACACAAAGGGTGTTAATTTTAAAACGATCAAAATATACCAAAATGCACTCAACACTAAAAAATATGCAGTGCATATAATAATGTGTACAGTCTCTGGTTATTAGCATTATTTGTTATGCTATATAGTTATTTCAGTATCTTTTGGGTTCCCAAAAAGCAGAGTCTGAGACAGAATCACCTGTGGTATTCGATCTGAGAAAGAGCAAAGGGCAAAAAGCATAAAATAAGGAGGGAGAGTTTCCAAGATTAAGGGCAAGTCTAGCTCCATTCCATAGGTTCTTCTGAGTTATATACCAGAGCTGTGCTCCTCTATGATTAATGGGGGAAGAATTTGTCCCTCAACTCCCATCTTATACCAGCTCCTACAGAGTTAACTCCTACATTTCCTACTGTCCATCTGGGAATGTCCAGTGGAGCCCTTCTGGCAGAAAGTGAGAAGCAAAGGTGCTAACTTGAGAGGGGCATGTGCCAAATTACTCCTGAGTAAGGCAGATCCGAATCTGTATGAAATCAGTCACCACATTTTGGATATGGCCAAGAGTATTTATAGTGATACAAAGATTGATGTCGAATACATTCAGTTATCTGGTGATTTGGATTCAAGATACAGTGAAAGATCACCATTTTTAAAAATATTTTTTAGTACTTTCTAGGACCCAGACCTCTTTTTCAACTTATAATGGGGAAGTGAGAGTCTTTAGAAACAGAAGAATGAATACTAAGATTTTATTTCTCTCTATGCTAATCCATGAACACAGAAATTATATAGTCAAAACTGAATAAAATGATTGTTTACAGAATGTGTTCCCCCAAACATAATTAGTATTAATTAACATTTTTAATGTTCATAAACATGAATATTTCTTCTTTTTCTTTGACTTTTAGACATTGCAATGCCAACAGCAGAAAATCTTCTCAATACCTGTAAGTTCACTGACAAAGAATTATTTTCTAGTGAAATTTAATTCCATGGATGACAAAAAAGACCTCCATTTGACAGTCAATACAGTGTCCATAAAGATGTAATGGGAAGCCTGCTTTTAGAAACTTGTAAAAAGATGACTGTGGTTGGCCTTAAATTGACTGATATTATGGATTTTAAATGAGGAAGACATTATTACATGCCATAATGGCAGAGGGGATCTAGGGACAAGCAGTCATGATTAAGAACTTAGGACCTAAAACCAGCTACACATCAGTGTTGAGCCCCAGATCTAACACTTCCCAGATGGAGGAATTTTCACAGGCTATTTAATTTCTCAAACCTTCAGTTCTAAGTTGTTGCAATGATAAAAGAAGGCAACACAAGTAAAGTACTTACAAAAGTATACAGCTCATAATAAGCACTCAGTAGATTTCAGCTATCTGTATTTTTTATTCTGCCTTTAAAAACTGTAGGCCTAGGAACTCACTGGAATTCTGATGACACAAGCCAAGTTTATTTAGTGTGCTGAAACGTACAAGCAAGCAGCTCCCTGCCGGCCAAGGCATTCTCCCAACAACTCCCCAGGGAAATCTGATCCTCAGGGTTGCCGGAACAAGTAGCAGGCTGTCAGAGGAGCACTGCTCTTATCTGGGCACTGAGATGAATTTAGACACCTGCAAATTGCCTTCCGGAGCCAAGCAACACCAACATCATTGGCCCTTACTACGTTTCAGTCACAGCATGGTTATTTCTGAGCAACCTGGACAAAACTTAAACATAAAACTTTATTAGATTATTTTTCTTTCTGATATATATTTAACTGGACAACCCTCAAGGAACTTAATAAAACATTTTAGGAGTCCCTGGGTGGCTCAGTTGAACACCCAACTCAATTTTGGCTCAAGTCGTGATCTCAGGGTTGTAGGATTGAACCCCACATCAAACCCCATGTTGGGCTCTGCACTAAGCATGGAGTCTGTTTAAGATTCTCTCTTTCTCTCCTCTCCCTCTCTCCTCTGCCTCCAGTCCCACTCTCTCTCTATTTCTAAACTAAAAAAAATTTTTTGAAGACGTTTTTAAGTCAATATTTCCAGTTAAAAATTTTAGTACTGATACAATCAAAATCCACAATGAAAAAGTTGTCGGGTTGATAGTAAAGAGGTGTACAAGACAGGAATAAAATCAGTAGTAGGCAAGAGATTGGCCAATTTGTATTCCCTCTAGCCAGAACATTAAGCAATGATCCAGATCAGTATTCTGAATTTTACTTGGTCTATCTGAGGTTTTAATTGTATTTTAAATAAATAGTGAGATGGGGAAAGGGTGGTGAGAAAAGTAAAACAGGGTTGAAGAAAGAATATGGTTTGGTACGTGACAAAGTATATTAAAGTACAGTAACAAATGGAATGCAAGTAGGGAGGCTGTAAGAGCTGGGTAGGTTCTTTGATGTTTGTGAAAGTATCAGCCATCAAGTCTTCATTATATTCTTTAAATTCTTGAAGTTTACCCTATGACCTTTTGATATAACAAAAGCTCCAAGGTGCCATGTAAGATTTCAGCAGAGGTAATAACAAGGTAATGCTGCAGAGGTGACAGCCGGAAGCTTAACAGACACAACCATGAGTAAATAAGAATTCAGAATAGAAATTAGTGGACAATTATCAATTAGACTGCAATTCTGAACAAATGCACAAACAGGAAAGTAGAGTCACACCGGGGAGGTTCTCCAACCCCACAGAGGAGCATTTTTGTTTTTATATTCCTCTGAAGGAAGTTCAGTAAAAGCCAACTTCCTTTAGGAGTTGTCCAAACAGAAGGGAGGATAGGGAAGAACTATTATACCTTTCAGTTCTGGGTTATTTGTTTTGTCCTCTGTAGATTCCATGATAAGGGAGTGGAAAGAAAGGAAAAGAAAAGGGAGTTACAGTCAATGGGTCAACATGAGAGCTCATTAAAAAATAAACACAAAGGCTCTGCTTCAGCTAAGTGGTTTTTTATGAAGAGGATGCCTTAACAACTTGAGGTTTCGACTGCATCAAAGGAAACAATCTAGAATCAGAAACAATATACAAATTTAAGGAAGCGATTGATCATCTAACCTTTCCAATTAATTTAAATGTTCTCATTCTTGATAAAATTACCATTCTCTAACTCAGAGTTGCTGAATCTTAACACTATTAACATTTTGGGCAAGAATTTTTTTTCAAGAACAGCCCTGTGCATTCTAGAATTCTTAGCAGCCTCTACCGATAGATACCAGTAGTGCACCCCCCACCCCAATTAAGACAACCAAAAATATCTCCAGATATTGCCAAATTTCTCCTGGCGTTAGGAGTGGAATGCAAAAGTGTCCCTGATTGAGAACCACTGCTTTCATCTATGCGCACTGCACTGACTATGACAAGTTTTTCTCACGCTTTAAGTGTTAGGAACACACCCATTACAAAAAAGGATTTTGCAGTCAAATATTTTTATTTCAAGATGTCCTATGGGTTACATGACGTACACTTCATTTCCATATACATTTATTGAGCACCTTATAGGTTATAGATTCTCTGTGATAGGTTATAAAAATATATGTATATATATATATATTTTTAAATATATGGTTCCTGCCCTCTAAAACATATGATTAATAAGACTGACAATCTCTAGTAAAAGATACAATAAATTGTTAAGGAAAAATCTCAGTGCTTTAGTGGGAGTAACATGACTTAGTCAAGAGAATCAGAGAGAGAGACAGAACAATAGTGAAGTTGTACTATTACTGCAGATTTGCTTTAAACAGTTGAAGAGTCTAGCCATTTCTCTGGATCTAAATTGACACTAGAGCATAGTTCTGCTTCAGAGAAGCATATTGCTTTGAGAAGGAGTTGGATATCTTCATGTGTTATTCCTTTAAGCCAGATATTGTGTATTGTAACTTGAATGCTAACACATTTCTGTCTACTCTGTCTCTTGTCAATCACCCATTGGCATTCATAGCCATTCACTTTTTTCTTATAAAGTTTCAGAGCAATCACTGCGTTAAACAACTGCTCACAAAATTACAAGGCACATATTTCCTATACAACTTAGCAACTGGTTTTTTATTATTATCTTCCAAATTCAAACACTTCATTTTGCCTGCTTCTTATAACAGAGCATACCAAGGTCATGCAGACACACAGAGAGTTGTGTGAGTAATGAGGATGGGGGAGGAAGATGTCAATCTATTTTGACTGAATTCTCAGAAAATCTCATATCAGCAGTTAGTCCTAACCTCTCCAAGACTATGGGCTTTTCCTCAGGTAACAGTTAATAGTGACATGTATTATGAGAGTTTGTTTACTATAGCAATGCATACAAAAGCAATATCAGTATCATTATTTGCTAACTAACTCCATTTTGAGCAGGTTGTGGACAACGAACAATAACTCCTTCTGGCAACAAGATAGCAGGGGGCAAGGATGCCCAAGAAGGGGAATGGCCCTGGCAAGCTAGCCTTCAACAGAACAGTGTCCACCGATGTGGAGCCACTCTGATTAGTAACAGCTGGCTTGTCACTGCTGCTCACTGTTTTTTAAAGTAAGCTCTGGACGACATAAAGGCTCAAAGTACCTCACGCACCTGAAAGTCTGAGATACATATCTTTCAAGAATATGGTCACACAATTATGCCTCCAGCTATTCAATATTGTGAAGTATGCTCTCAAAATTATGCAATGAATTATCAGTTTTTAAAAAGAGATATATTCAGGCTAGAGCAGGAAATGTCAAGAGTGGCACTATTATATTTGGTCCAAATGATTCTTAGTTTTGGGGAAGGGGCTATCCTGTGCATTGTAGAATATTTAGCAGCATCCCTGGCTCCCACGCACCAAATGCCTGTAGCATAACCCCAGGATTGAAAACCAAAAATGTCTTCAGTTATTACTAAATGTCTCCTGAAGGACAAAATAGCCCTAGATTGAGAATGACTAAGCTACACTTAATCAATTTTGTAAAGAAACTATAAATCCTAAACCGAACGTTGTTCTTATATTTATTTCTCTTCATTATTTCCTTTGGTCTTATTTATTTAATCATAAGTATTTGAATTCATCCTGCATCTTCCCATATATATTATAGGCCTATCTGAAATTATTATTTCTTTAAAGGATATTTTATCGCACCAAAAATTTGCTTTGTTTTTTCTCTTTTGTTTGATGTTTAATTTTACTAATTTCTATTGGTTTTATGTAGCACTAATTGGTTTTATTTTTAAATAAAAATCCCTCTTAAACTTGAGACTTTATTGAATTTATTTGAATAAACTTGAGTTTATTGAATTACTCAAAGTCATTCATGTTATTATTTTTGTGATTCTCCAACACATAGCTTTACTTTTGTATGTTTATATGCATTATGGGTATTCAGTACATATCTAATTGTTTTAAAACATGTAAGATATTAATTCCCACAACTCTGAAATTCAGGACACTTAATAAATAAATCTGTATTTTTTTTAGGGCCAGAGATCCCAAAGAATGGAATGTTAGTTTTGGTCTTCTTTTAAGTGATCCACAAACACAGCGAAGTATCAAGGATATTATAATTCATGAAAACTACCATTACCCTGCACATGATAATGACATTGCTGTTGTGCATCTGTCCTCACCAGTATTATATACAAGCAACATCCGAAGAGCATGTCTTCCAGAAGCTACTTATACATTCCCACCCAATTCAGATGTGGTGGTTACTGGATGGGGAACATTCAAGTCTGATGGTGAGTTCCTAACCTTCCTCCATTACATGGTTTAAGTTTTAGGAATTAAAAAAAATACTCTGAATCACAACTAAATCTGAAATATATTTTCTCTGGATCATTTTAAAGAGGATAATGTAAAGAAGGATAATGTAAAGGATTAAAGAAATCAAGTAATTTGTCTAAACTCACATAGGCATTAAGTGGTAGAACTCAGATTTAAACAGAGGAGATTGGGCTGCACAGCCTATATTCCGAATGCTACACGAAGCTGCCTTTCTTTAGACTTAATATGCTTGAAAATTATCGTCAACCACATTCATATAGAAACTACAATTTCCTAGAGCTTTTGCCATAATTTCCCTTAACAATACAGAAATGCATTATTGAATAAGTAATTCATTTTCTTCCATTTTATTCATTCGTTCATTCATTCATTCAATAAATATTTATCTTGATTACCACCTTTATGGCAAATACTGTCTAAGTGGTTTGGAAATATTAATCTATAAAATAGACAAATATTTCTGCCCCCATAAGGCTTACATTTTTAGTAAAAGAAGACAATAATCACAAAATACAAAAAATAAGTAGATTACACAGCATGTTTTATACAGGTAAGTACCAAAGCAAAACAAACAAACAAACAAACAAACAAACAAGACTACAGAGGTTTAGGCATTTTTCATGGGAGAAACGAATAGCCCTATGTGACAGGGCAATACTTGAGCAAAAATCATTTAAATATATGCATCCCCATGACCTTAGTTATGTAAAGATTTAGTGGCTATTAATGTTCATAAATGCATTGGAAAGAAGAAAAAAATAATAATAATTCTGAGGCTCAGAATTACAGTAACAGCAGAAAATCTTAAAATGATTATAAAATATAAGTTTTTGGAATATGAAGTTTTATTTTGTTTTCTGAGACATAGAAATAATAAATATAAAATTCCAAAACAATTCAAAGGGAAAAAAATCCCATCACACGTGGGATCCCATACACAAGTATTTCTAAACATGGTCTTTTTTTAAATGTTTATTTATTTTTGAGAGAGAGAGAAAGAAAGAAAGTGCAAGCAGGGGTGGGGCAGAGAGAAGAGGGAGACACAGAATCCGAAGCAAGCTCTAGGCTCTAAGTTGTCAGCACAGAGCCTGACGCGGGGCTCAAACCCATAAACAAACCATGAGATCATGACCTGAGCTAAAGTCAGATGCTCAACCAACTAAGCCACCCAGGCCCCCCCCAAATATGGTCATTTTTAACAATAGCTTGGTATGTTCATAGCATTACACTGTGAAAAGAGACAAAAGCTTAATTAAAACATATGTTTTACATTGATTTGGAAATTGTACATGGTGGTAGTTATAAATAAATCTAGCCAGAGACATTAATATTGTGGTTAGCAAAAATTATATACTTTTCTTCCTTTAGGAACAAGTCCTAATATACTCCAAAAAGGACTAGTGAAGATCATAGATAACAAAACCTGCAACAGTGAAGAGGTATATGGTGGTGTGATCACACCTGGAATGTTGTGTGCTGGGTTCCTGGAAGGAAGTGTGGATGCCTGTCAGGTAAATCTCCCTATTCCATTTTCAGGATTTTTTTTCCTGTGTATTTTAATTCCAATTGATTTGTTCAATTTTCTCAAAAGACTGACAATTTTTAAAGGTTTAAGTTTGTTTTGTAGCCGGAGTAATTAATTAGAATTATATTGCCATCTAACAGGCCTTATTAAAATACTAAAGAGTTAAGTCTCTCTTATGGTTATAAGAAGCTAGGAATAAGTGTGGGGAAGATACTAAATTTGGAATAAGCAAGAAAGAGGTGAAGGGAATATTGGTAACTTTAGCTGGATTGACCCTCTTTCACTGAGGAAACACTCAACTGAGTCCAACACCAAACCTAATAATCATGGAGCTTTCTTAATTTAGGGTGGCTCCAACACCCTAAATATTTTATTGATTTAACAATGTTTATATAGCATCTCCATGTGTTAGCCACTCTTTACAATGGTTAAAGCTCTTTATAAATGTTAATTTCTTCAAGTTATGACAATTCTGTGGTGTATGCTTATGCTATTATAAGCTCTATTTCTCAGATGAAGGGATTGAGACAAAGAAATCAAGTAATTTGTCTAAATTCACACAGGCATCAAGGGGTAGAACCCAGATTTAAACAAAGGAGATTGGGCTACACAGCCTATATTCTGAATGCTACACTAAGCTGCCTTTCCTTATGTTTAATATTCTTCAAACACCTCTAATGCTGTTTATAAGCAATAGTACCAGAGTTAACAAAAGTACTACTCTAGTTATCTAGGTGGGCAGAATCAGGTGTAAATCCAGGAAAACCCTTATTTCATTCATTCATTTCTATGGACTACACTGTCCCATACTCTGTGCTAGGTGCAAGATAGTTAAATGTGAATAAAGCATTATTCATGCACTCTAGGAGCTACAAGATATACAAACAAGTACTTGCAATACATAATTGTCATCTCTCAGTACAGAGATTCCCATATTTCCTACTCTCACATTAACTCTGTTCTTCAAAGTTATGACAAGCTTAAATCTTGGATTCTCTCCATTTTCTCTCAGTCCATCACCGATGACTCTCTTATAATCTTATGCAGCCTAGAGGTTTTATTATTTCAACCTCTCCATTGTCCACCCTCAGTGACTTCACTGTCTCCTACTTCCCCACACCCATGCTAATAATCTCCAGCCACAGAGCAATATGACTATTTTATTGGCTCCTATATGTGAGCTCCTGAGCACAACTAGAAGAAATCTTGCAACCTTGTAAACTGGTGTCATATAATCACAGCTTAGTCCTTACCACATTATAGAACTATTGAATGCATCCTTCATATATATATGCATATATATATGCATATCCTATATAAGCAATATTTTATTACATTGTTTGAATGTGTCCATATATGCTCTTGTATTCCTTAACATATGACATTTCCTCATACTAACTAGAAAAAAAAAAGAATAAATCATGAGAACTCCTTTAATTTCTTTTCTATATGATAAATTTATATTTGTTCCTATCCTCTCCTCCTAGGCTCAGGATGAACAAATTTCTTCTACTCTTCAAAGCTAATCTTTTGCCTATATTCTTCATCCACTCTCTATCTACACAGGTATTCGTACTTTACATTAATTTGAAATTTCTTCCATGTTTTCCAAACTATCCCACTCCAACAATATTCTACAAATATTATCATATCTCTCCTTTAATACATCCTACTCTTTCTTTTTCTGTTCTTGGTCAAATCTCTAAAGAATAGTCTACCATCATTGTTCCATATTCTCAATTTAATCATTCTCGGAGCCACTGCTTGCAGGCTTTTGACTTAACAGTCCAGTAGCCAAGATTACTAATGATGGTCTAATTGCTACAGTCAATACATGCATAGTGGACGATGGGCTAGAAGCAAGTGACCAAGAGATGTTATGATCTATTAAAATATTTTGCCTGAGAAAGGTAAAGAGAGCTTCAACTAAGACACAGTAAGAATGAAGAGGCACTAAGACAGTTAGATGGACAAGACTGTGGGCCTGATTAGAAGTGAGGAAGAATGGGGGAACATGGGTGGCTCAGTCGGGTAAGGGTCTGACTCTTGATCTCAGTTCAGGTCTGATCTCAAGATCGTGAGTTTGAATTCTGCATCGGGCTCCACACTGGGCATGGAGCCTACTTAAAACATCATCATCAACAACAACAAACTACAGGATGACTGCTATTCAATTCTATTTGCTTATGGGTCAGCAGTGCAACCCCATCTATTTCTTAGTTTCTCTGAACTTTCTGTAAAATCTGCTATACAAAGGCTCTGTATGAAAAGTTTGTTGTTTGTGTGTAAAAAAAAAAAAACAGGGAAGAATAGGGAAAAGAAGGAATACATACTAAATTCCATACTTCTCCTTGTGCAAAGGGAGAGAAGATACAGGAGAAAAAGCAGGTTTGTGGAGGATGAGAATTTGGGGAATGCTAAATTTGAGGTGCCTGTGGAATAACCAGACATATATGTCCAATGTGCCATTAGAAATAAAAACCCTGGGCTCAAGAAAGAGTTCTGGCTGTACATATATACCTGAAAGTTATTGTCATCGTGGTGGCAATTAAATTCATGAGCACAGATACAATTGCTCAAGTAATGTATATAAAATAAGAAGCACCTAAGATTTAGAACTCAGGCATAAATGCTCCTAAGAAGCTAACAGTAAGAGATAAGGAAAACCAGGGGAAAAACAAAAACAATAAAAATTCGTGTCACAGGAGTCCAGGGATCAGAACAAAAGGGAATAGTCAATAGTGACAAGTTCCATAGAGTAAGATAAATGCTGGAAATGGTGTATCAACTTTAACAGTTGTTTATTGGCAAAATTTAGAAGGTTCATTTGTGGAAAGAAAAACCATCTAAAGGAAAGTTGAAAATAAGACAAGAAAATGGAAATTTCTGTATAGACTACTACTTCAAGCCACTTAGCTATGAAAGGAAGATAATTAGGGCAATGGAAGAGATCTTAAGATCCAGAAAGGCTGTCATTTTTTTCAGTTGGGCAAAACTGAAAAAACAAAGTGTATATACCTGGTGGGGAAAGACTGGAGGAAAGGAAGATGTTATTAGGAAAAACAAACAAGAAAAGAGAAGATTATTGATAGAACAGTGTCCTTGATCCAGAGAACAGATGGAGGGATTAGCCTGAGAAAGAGCTAAATACCCCCATTTATCACACAATGATAGTAAATACAGATGTGGACTGCTGCAGGTGAGCTAGGAACTCAAAAGAGACAAGGACAAGAAATGGAGAGATTGCAATCTATTATTCTCCACTTTATGAATTTGAAACCAACAGATTAGGTTCAGAGTGCGGGAACCTGATTTTTAAAAATTGTAAAATAAGCCTT
This sequence comes from Hyaena hyaena, assembly GCF_003009895.1. Classification (NCBI taxonomy): domain Eukaryota; kingdom Metazoa; phylum Chordata; class Mammalia; order Carnivora; family Hyaenidae; genus Hyaena; species Hyaena hyaena. The sequence goes on along the minus strand of NW_024081478.1, from coordinate 149,049 downwards.
ATGTACTGTTGGTAGGAATGTAGAATGGTGCAGCCTCTATGGAAAACAACATGGTAGGTCCTCAAAAAATTAAAAATAGATTACTATATGATCCATTAATTCCATTTCTGTGTATATACTCAAAAGAATTGAAAGCAAGGACATAGAGATTTGTACATTTAATTCCTAGCAGCATTATTTACAATAGCCAAAAGATGGAAGCAACCCAAGTGCTCATTGTTGGAAAAGTGGATAAACAAAATGTAGCATATATATAAAATAGAGTATTACTCAGTCTTAAAAAGGAAGTGAATGCTGACATATGCTACAATATGAACAAAACTTGAAGACACTGTGTTAAGTGAAATGAGCCAGTCACAAAAGGATAAATACTATATGACTCCATTCCTATGAGGTACTTAGAGTCGTCAAACTCATAGAGACAGAAAATAAAATGGTGGTTGCCAGGAGCTGGGAGAACAGGGCTATTGGGACTTATTATTTAATCGGTATAAAGTATTAGTTCTGCAGAATGAAAAAAGGTGTGGAAGTGGATGGTGTTGATTGCACAACAATATGAATGTAGTTAATGCCATTGAGGTATATATTTAAAATGGTTAAAAAGGTAAATTTCTGTTATATATATTTTATACAATTTAAAAATAAATAATGATTTTTTAATGTGAAATGAGAAAAGTTTGGATTGGCTGCTCTTACACATGAGAAAGGAATATGGTGGAAGACACATCGGGGAGGAGTGTTAGTTTGAGGATGTAAATTTATAACATGGTTTTCTTTCACAGTATGGTTTGGCCCAGGTTATGATGGGGTGGAAAGTAAGAAGTAGAAAGCCCTACACCCTCGTACACTGTTGGTGGGAATGTAAACTGGTGAAGCTCCTCTGGAAAACAGTGTGGAGGTTCTTCAAAAGATTATCAATAGAACTCCCCTATGACCCAGCAATATCACTGCTAGGAATTTACCCAAGGGATACAGGAGTGCTGATGCATAGGGGCACATGTACCCCAATGTTCATAGCAGCACTCTCAACAATTGCCAAATCATGGAAAGAGCCTAAATGTCCACAACTGACGAATGGATCAAGAAGATGTGGTTTATATATACAATGGAATGCTACATGGCAATGAGAAAGAATGAAATCTGGCCATTTGTAGCAACGTGGATGGAACTTGAGGGTATTATGCTAGGCGAAATAAGTCAGGCAGAGAAAGACAAGTACCATATGTTTTCACTCATCTGTGGAACAGGCGAAATTTAACAGAGGACCATAGGGGAAGGAAAGGGGAAAAAAATAGTTAAGGAGAAGGAGAAAGGCAAACCATGAGATTCTTAAATACTGAGAACTGAGTGTTGATGGAGGTTGGGGTAGAGGGAAAAATGGGTGATGGGCATGAAGGAAGACACTTGCTAGGATGAGCACTGGATGTTATATGGAAACCAATTTGATGATAAACTATGATAAAAAATAATAATAAAATAAAATAAAATTACATTTGGAAAAAAAGGTAAAGAGCCCTAGCGAAAGCATAGTGGTATGGGAATATTATGAAATAAAGTCACATAAAGAAAGATGGGAAGTAAGAAGTAAGCTAATACAGTACAAAACAAAGGGAGTAGTCAAGAACTGCCATTCTTCATGAGGTTGAAGAACTACAGATGTAGATGGGAAGGTAGTGAAGTGAGAAAACTGAAGGAATAGGTACAGGCAATCACAGTGCTGAATAATATTATACAGGTGGAAAAATTCCAGTGATGATAAAAAGTGACATAGAAATGTTTAATAAATACAGTTGACCCTTGAACAATACAGGCTTAACCTGCAGGGGCCCACTTTTACACAAATTTTTTTCAATAAATACAGTACAGTACTGTAAATGGGTAAATATAAATCTTGTTTTTTTCTCAATATCTGCCTGAAAATAAGGAAGTTTGGAAAGATAATAAGAAAATTCTTCAGCACACTGTTGAGTTCATAAGCAACAATACCTTCAATATCTCTTTTGGGTGATAATTGAATTGAAATTTTTCATATATATTTTCTATTATGGTAGTGTTATATCCAGAGACATATACTGACATCTTTGATTTAAATAAATGATAACAAAAGCATTCTATACTAGAATCATTTTAATATTGAAATATCTAGGGTTTTATTTTCCTTTTTCTGTGTCTCCCTGTCTTTATTACAAAGAGAAAAACAAGCAGTATGTACCTTTAAACTATAGTAATTGTATGTATCCTTCTCTCTAGGGTGACTCTGGTGGACCTCTGGTTGGTGCAGATTATAAAGGCACTTGGTTCCTTGCTGGTATTGTAAGCTGGGGAGATGAATGTGCTCTTCCAAACAAGCCTGGTGTCTACACTCGCGTAACATATTACCGAGACTGGATCTTGTCCAAAACTGGTCTCTAGTGCAGAAGTTCTTTATAGATTAAACCTTGAAGGGCACCTGGGTGGTTCAGTTGCCTGAGCATCCAACTCCAGCTCAGCTCATGATCTCACAGTTCATGGGTTCAAGCCTCACATTGGGCTCTCTGCTATCAGTGCAGAGCCCACTTCAGATCCTCTGTGTCCCTCTCTGTCTGCCTTTACTCTGCTTGTGCTCACTGTCTCTCAAAAATAAACATCTAAAAAAAAAAGAAGCTTGAAAATGATCCCCTGTTAAATATTTGTAGCTACACTTAACTTAGAACCACTTCTCTTTATGCACATTTAATGTTGCAAACATAAAGATATAAAATTCTAAAACTGAAAATTTTTTGTATATTAGACTTTGAAAAGAGGTTAGTGACAGTAATGAACCAGAACATATTATCTCCCCTATACTTCTCTCTAGACTGAAGGTAATTATATGAGTAAATATAGATTACGATGTGCTAATAAGTTCTTTTCTGCTGATTTGTAGATCTAGGTCCCTTAGGAAATCATAGAATAGATGTTAGCAATAAACTCCTTTCTTAGGATATAAATAATCCCCAGCTGAATCACATCACTGCTACAAAATCTATATAGTCATAGGTTGTACCCTAATGAATTACAGTAATATCACCTATAAAAAATTCCAAAGAAAACCTGTCTACCTGTTTTCTTTCTAGTCTTTGTCCCAATGCTAATCTCGTCTCCATTTATGGCTTCTTCACTTGGACTGACACAAAACAGCATGATAATGCCATGGGGTGCATTGAATAGATAGATCCCAATGCTTTTTGATCTGTCCCTATTTCTCTTTCATATGTAAGTGAGGCCAGAAGACGTTTCTCACATGTACACACATAACAGTAAAATTATCCTCAGACACATGGGCTATGTTTCACTACATAAGCTTGAACAGATAACACTGTATTACATATCTCCAATCTCTTAAAATTCCTCAACAATATAAATTATCAGCCAGATTAAATAATATGGAAATTTTGCTTTCACATACTTTCCTTTTGCCCATACAGAAACATTCTAGCTGAGGGTACAGATGTCTGTGAATGCACTGTTAGAGCTCATGCCCACTTGCCACATAAACAGATCAGTTGGATTTTATGATGAATATGATCTCATGACGGTGCTTTTCCAGACTGCAGTCCACCAGTGTCTCTAAAGCAGTTTACCTTTCTCTTTTGTCATCACTGACATCCCTACAGCTACCACTAATAGCATTCATTATGATATAAATTTTGTTCATGGGCCGAAAAAATAATTGCATTAATAATAGTAGCTAACATTTATAGACTACTTATTACGTGCCAGGTTCACTTTATGTGTATTATTACACTGAATCCTCTCAACAACCTTGTAAGGATGGTTCCCTTGTAATCTTAATTTTATAGGTAAGGAAACTGAGAGAGAAGTGGAGCTCAGAAAGTTTATAATTGGCTGAGCTGGGATTCAAAATCAGACGATTGGATTTCAGAGCCCACACTGGAAACAACTATGCCCTGTTATGTGATATGATTATAACTAAGGGTCTACCTAGCATAGTATTCTAAAATGTAATATTTGTCATAAATTTTATAGATTAGTTAATACAGTAGCCTTATTTGATGGATTTTTAAAATATTGTGACATCTCTCGTGGCTTGTGTGTAGCTCAGTCTGTTAAGTGTCCAACTCTTGATTTTGGCTCAGGTCATGATCTCATGGCTCATGAGACCAAGCCCCAAATTGGGCTCTGCACTGACAGTGTGGAGTCTTCTTGGGATTCTCTCTTCCTCTCTCTCTCTGTCCCTGCCACGTTCCCATGAACTCCCTCTCTCTCTTTCAAAATAAATAAACATTTAAAAAAATATTTTGACAGATCTCAAGTTATACATTTACAAAAGTTGATATTTCTACTTTTCAATTTTTTAGAACTTATTTACAAAAAACTATATGGATATTGGTCAGGATTCATTGGTCACAAGTGAGGGAAACTCAATTAACCCTACCTGAAGTGAGAAGAAGAAATTTTCAACTCATCTAACTAAAAATCTAGAGATCTACATGAATCTGATAGAGCCGAAGCTGTATCCAGGGCCTCAACAGTGTTTTGATCTCTAGCCACATCTTAACTTTTCTTTCCTCTGTCTTCATTCATAGTCAGATACTGCCCACTGAGGTAAGTAACGACCTGTTTACTGGCTCTACAATTAGGTTTCTTTTAGTGCTAACAGTGCCACAAAAATAGAGCCTCCTGCCCTCTGGCTCCAATTTTTAAAAATCCTGAGGATTCTTATAATGGGCTTAGGTGAAGGTGGGAGGGAGGGGACTTGATTGATAGCCACACACACACCTCCACCCCCCAAGCAGGATAGGGAGGTATTTCAAGGAAGAAAAGAATTCTGGCAGACAAAAAAAATAATGGTTATTTATTACCCAGTGCAAAATGTGCTATTTTCTGAATCAATACAATGTTATTTCAAATTATATCATCTCATTCTTTATTTTCTATATTTTCACATGTTTTTTGTCTTAACTACAGATTTTGCATAAAGCAATGTCACGCTATGTATATTCTAGTATCTTAGTTTTTAAAAGCAAGATGATTGGGGTGCCTGAGTGGCTCAGTTGGTTGAGCAACGCACTATTGATTTTGGCTCAGGTCATGACCCCAGGATCATGGGATTGAGCACCACATCAGGTCTGCACTGAGCATGGAGCCTGCTTAAGGTTCTCTCTCTCAATCTCTCTCTGTCTCTCTCTGTCTCTCTCTCCCTCTGTCCCTATTCCCCATTCACACATGCACTCTCTCTCTAAAAAATAAAATAAAATAGTGGTGAATGATTAGATAATGGAAAAGAAGGGTCAAAATTAACTTTAAGATATAATGACTAGGTGAGTAAGAGAATGGGAATATAATGAATGGAAACTAGAAAAGCTAGACTGAGGACCACAAATGACTGCGAAATTCTTTTTTTAAAAATAGCCTTCTGTATGAACTAAGACACCTATCCCTAGCATATATTTGCTTACTGAGGTAAAATGAGAATTGTTTAAGTCAGTATATTCTTATTCTGATGGAATATTACATATAGATTTGTGATATTATTCTCACTATTTTAGTCTAATTTATGAATTAGGCAATAGTTCAGTCTTATAAATACAGAGAAATTTCCTATGCTCTCTCTAGAAGTAGCATAGGTAGTAAAATAAGTTTTAAAAGCATTTCTTTACTATTTTCCCAGAAAAATATACTATGTATTTAAAAATCACATTATACTAATCGTTTCTAAACTAACTTTAGTGACACTCAAAGGTACTTCTGCCGTGTTGTTATACCTCCCTCTGATATAGTATGGAATTAAAGGTTGGAAATGTATTTAATTCAGCTAAAAAAATTACTAAATTTTAGCATACTCAACTGTATTGGGCACATAACAAAATTAAAAGCAAGCAATACTGATGATTTTTTATAAATGCCTAATGAAAGGAGCATCAAGGAATTATAAAAGTGAATAAACCACCCTTAGAAACATCAGAAACTTTATAGAAACCTTTTTTAAAAGTGAAGGAATTTGAATAAAATAATGAGTATGTTATATAGGAATTAATAGAATGTCAATCAATTTTATGGGAACTCAGTCTTACTAAAATGTAATTTGAATAAAAATGGATAATACCAGGGTTGCCTGGTTGGTTAAGCATCAGACTCTTGATTTGGGATGAGGTCATAATCTCACTGTTCATGAGTTCAGCCCCACATTGGGTTCTGCTGACAACACAGCACCTGTGCGGGACTCTCTCTCTTTCCCTCTCTTTCTGCCCCCCCCCCACGCTCATGTTCTCTTTTTCTCTCAAAATAAATAACTAAACATTAAAAAAAATTTTAATAGGGGCGCCTGGGTGGCTCAGTCGGTTGAGCCTCCGACTTCAGCTCAGGTCATGATCTCGCAGTTCATGCGTTTGAGCTCTGAGTCAAGCACTGTGTTGACAGCTCAGTGCCTGGATCCTGCTTCAGATTCTGTGTCTCCCTCTCTCTCTCTGCTCCTCCCATGCTCATGCTCTCTCTTTCTCTCAAAAATAAATAAACATTTAAAAACAATTTTAATAGATAATGCCAACAACCACATATACTTGTATTTTTTAATTTAACTTGTTCTTACACATTTGCATCATAAATTCTTTTTTTTGGCTCAAATAATGCTGCTTTAATATCAATGTCCCAACAGCCTTTAACACAAGCAGATTCATTAGTAAGATAAACCATTAAATTGAGAATAGAAATAAAGTCTATTAAATAGCTAATGTCTAATAGATATCTGTATGTATGAGCATGTGTATGGGAGAGACACAGACAAGAAGAGAAAGAGGTAGAAGGAGAGAGAAACAGAGAAGAGAATTGGCAATTAAAGCACATGACTGAAGGAGAAGAGTTACGAAAGATCTGGGGGACAGTCAACAATAAGTCATGTTTTCCAGTTTACATGGTTTCAATCTGGTTCTAGGTTGCTGCACTATTGTCAAGTATATCCTTTGAAAACTTTGTGGGGTTTTTTTTTATTTTTTTTTCTTTCATAGTTTATTGTCAAGGTGGATTCTATATAACACCCAGTGCTCATCCCAAGTGCCCTCCTCCATGCCCATCACCCCCTTCCCTTCTTCCCGACCCCCATCAGCCCTCTGTTTGTTCTCAGTATTCAAGTCTCTCATGGTTTGCCTCCCTCCCTCTCCCTAACTATTTTTCCCATTCTTTACCCTCATGGTACTCCATTAGGTTCCTCCTAATCACTTATACATGCAAACATGTGGTATCTGTTCTTCTCTGCCTGACTTATTTCACTCAGCATAACACCCATCCATGTTGCTACAAATGGCCAGATTTCATTCTTTCTCATTGCCATGTAGCATTCCATTGTATATATAAATCACATCTTCTTGATCCATTTGTCAGTTGATGGACACTTAGGCTGTTTCCATGTTTTGGCTATTGTTGAGAGTGCTGCTATGAACATTGGGGTACATGTGCCCCTATGCATCAGCACTCCTGTATCCCCTGGGTAAATTCCTAGCAGTACTATTCCTGGGTCATAGGGGAGTTCTATTGATAATCTTTTGAGAAACCTCCACACTGTTTTCCACAGGGGCTGCACCAGTTTACATTCCCACCAACAGTGCAGTTGGGTGCCCATTTCTCCACATCCTCGCCAGCATCTAGAGTCTCCTGATTTGTTCATTTTAGCCATTCTGACTGGTGTGAGGTGGTATCTCAGTGTGGTTTTGATCTTTATTTCCCTGATGATAAGTGATGTTGAGCATCATGTCATGTGTCTGTTGGCCATCTGAATGTCCTCTTTGGAGAAATTTCTGTTCACGTCCATTTTTTCTGCTCATGTCCAATTTTTGTCCATTTCTTCACTGGATTATTTGTTTTTCGAGTGTGGAGTTTGGTGAATTCCTTATAGATTTTGGATATTAGCCCTTTATCTGATATGTCATTGGCAACTCTCTTACCCTATTCTGTCAGTTGCCTATCAGTTTTGTTATTGTTTCCTTTGCTGTGCAGAAGCTTTTTATCTTGATGAGGTCCCAATAGTTCATTTTTGCTCTTGAAACTCTTGCCTTTGGGGATGTGTCAAGTAAGAAATTGCTGCGGTTGAGGTCAAAGAGGTTGTTTCCTACTTTCTCCTCTAGGGTTTTGATAGTTTCCCATCTCACATTCAGATCCTTTATCCATTTTGAATTTATTTTTGTGTATGGTGTGAGACAGTGATCCAGTTTCATTCTTCTGCATGTTGCTGCCCATGCAGCACCATCTGTTAAAGAGGCTGTCTTTTTTCCATTGGATACTCTTTCCTGCTTTGTCAAAGATTAGTTGGCCGTACATTTGCGAGTCCAATTCTGAATTCTCCATTCTGTTCCACTGGTCTATGTGTCTGTTTTTGTGCCAATACCATACTGTCATGATGATGACCGCTTTGTAGTAGAGGCTAAAGTCTGGGATGGTGATGCCTCTCATTTTGGTTTTCTTGTTCAGTATTACTTTGGCTATTCAGAGTCTTTTGTGGTTCCATACAAATTTTAGGATAATTTTTTCTAGATTTGAGAAGAATGCTGGTACAATTTTGATTGGGATTGCATTGAATGTGTAGATTGCTTTGGGTAGTAATAACATTTTAACAATATTTATTCTTCCAACCCATGAGCATGGAATGTTTTTCCATTTCTTTGTGTCTTCTTCAATTTCCTTCATAAGTTTTCTATAGTTTTCATAATACAGATCTCTAGAGCACGGCCCAACTTGACTGCACCCATGGCACAGGGAGATCGAACCCAAGGGAGCAATTTGCGGTGCTTAGTTCCAGCAGGGACTCGGGTGCCGCCATTTTGCTCCCCACAACTACCAAGGTGGGACCTCAGGGAGTGATCTGCAGTTCAGGAGTTCAATCCCCACATCAGGCTCTGTGCTGATAGCGTGGAGCCTGCTTAGGATTCTCTCCCCTCTCTCTGCCCCTCCCCTGCTTGCTCTCTCTGAATATATAAATAAATAAACTTTAAAATTTTTAACAAATTCTCAACTTGATTATTGGAGATGTAGCTTTCAAACATCCAATTCTGAAAAAGATGAGATTAAGATATATTGTATTTGAAGAAGATACAAAGAAATGGAAAAACATTCTTTATGAAATGGATATGTAATGGGGTCAACAGAAGATTAGCAGCAAAAGAATAAAATTAAAACTATGCTATTTTCAATATCCAGCAGCCCACATGAAGTTTAGATGAATAAAAATATCTCAACATAATATAATTATTAAATGTTTGGAAATACCAGGTATAATGAGCTTTGGCTAGCCTTTCTTTAGTAACTACAAGTACAGTGCCTAGGACATAATGTTCAATAAATATTCAATTAACTGAATTATTGAAATAATAAAATATTCTTGTTTATTAGTTATATTTAGTTACATATTATAATCATAATTAAAACAAAAATAAAATATTTTTAATAATAATACTTTCAATATTTAGTGAATATATCAATTTTGACAAATAAATATGATCATTATGCTTCTGCTTTTTCATTCATTTCATAATATCAATGATTTGTTATGTATTTTTTGTTAATCTGATCTCCAGTATCTTACATAGATTTTCAACCCTAATCCTACCATTTACCTCTGACTCAGCTATACTGAAATGAGAACTATAATAACGTCTTGCGGCATGATTCTCTAAATAAGATCCAGTTTAAATGCTACAAGTAATTTACTATGACCTACTAAAAAATTAATAGCTTTTATAATTTATTCCTCATTTCCATAGCAACTTTGTGGAAACACTTCTTCATAATTAATAATACACATTCTTTCCTCAAATCCTTCCAATTTAAACTTGAATAAAAATCTCCCCTTTTTCTCCCATCATATTTGTCACAGTCATTATCATTCTTGGCTAAATGAAGTAAACCATGTTTTGAAAAATAGAGGAAAAAATTTTATATTTCTCTTCTCTGATAGTGTGCTGCCTCTAACTTTTCTAGCAAAATCTTCTCCCAAATACTTTTCATTTACACACTTCCCCTTTAAAAGACCTGCCTTCTTCTATTCTGTCAGTCTTCTTGGTAAAGAGGTGTTAAAAATTTATTCCTTGTTCCTTTGGGTCACTTCCAAACTATCATTTCTGTCACCTCAGAATTTGGACCTGCAATTCAAAAAGAGCTTAGCTGTTAGGTACAGGAAGATGATGAAGATAATACAAAGAGAAACAAAGATATCTTGCTTGAGGACCAGCTGAGGTCATGAAACAGATTTGCTCATCCTTGGAACTGCCTGAGTTACTCTAGGCCTTGTGTATTATGAAAGAGGCCTCTATTATTGCAACCAAAAGGACCTAATTAACATGACATCAAAATCCATTGACCCTCCACTTCACCTATCTGCTTTCATGGCCACACCCTGAACTTTCTGGTTAATCAGAACAACTTCATATCTAGAATCTTAAATTCAAAATTCTACATCCTCCTTTGTGTAAGACCCCCTTACTCCATTATCATTTATTTTCTTTCCATCAGGATCTTCTTTACTTAAGCCCTCTCTTTTATTTGAGTCTACCCTAACTCTACCCCATTCATAGATCCACTTCCTTCCCTATCAAGCCTAACTCTTTAGTGCCTTACTACATAATCAGCTCCCCTAAGGGATCTGCTCCCTTGTCTTTCTGCTACATCTGCCCTAGTCCCTTGACCTCTTCTTTCTACTAGTTCCATCTCTAAATCTCTAAACATCCTCAAGTCTCACATATCTGTTTTTTTAAATCTTTTTTTCTTTATGTCCACTTCCTCAAATTTCGTGTGCTTTATAATGACCATTCTCACCAAAACACCAAAGCTACTCTATGCAAGTCATCAGTGACTTCCTAATTACTTCATCCCACTAATTCCCTTTGGGTCTTATCCTATCACTGAGATATTTAATGTATGGGTCACTCCCTCTCTCCTGGAATTCTCTCCTCCTATTACTTCAATTACATTACTCTCTTCTGGTCTCCTCATTATTTTACAATGTTCCCAACCTCCTGTGTGCTCCTTAAATGACTGTGTTCACAGAGTTCTCTCCTGGCACTTCTCATTGTTCACACTCTCTCTAGGTAATCTCATTCATTCCCATGGCTTCATCCACAAGCAATATACAAATATATCCTGCTAATTTATATCTTTAGCCAGGATGTATGTCTTGAGCTTCCCCCCTGTATAGCCAAGTACCTCCTAAAAATTTCCTTTGGGCTAATTTACAGGCATCTCAAACTCCATACATCTAAAACTGCTCTCCTTCCACTATTCCTAGTTTTAATAAACAGCCCATTCAACTCATTTTTCCAAAGTTGGAAATTAAGGACTAATTCTTTATTCCATCCAGTCTCTCAAAAATAAGAACTAACCAATCAAGTCCTATTAACTGTACTTTCTATACACATAAAATTTAAAATTTATCTCTCTCCATTTTATGCTAACACCATATTTTGCATGTTGTGTTGGTAACAAAGACTTTCTAAATAGATGAACTGCCTCAAATTTGATCCACCCACAATTCCCAAATGCCTTCAAAGCACTATCTGTATGTGACACAATGACTTTTCTAAGTATGAATCTGCCGTATCTATACCATACCACTCCATCGTTCAAGGCACTATTTATAGGGAAAGCCCAAAGTCTTTAGCATGTATGGTAGTGCCCCCTTATCCGTAATTTTACTTTCCATAGCTCCAGTTACCCCAGATCAAATATAGTCTGGACACAGATAACAGAAGGTCAATTGTAGCCTAACACGACGTCATGATCCCTAGTCATTCACTCATTTCATCTCATAACATAAGCATTTTATCATCTCATATCATCACTAGAAGAAAGCTGAGTACAGTACAATAAGGTATTTTGAGAGACCACCTTCACATAATTTTTAATACAGCATATTATTATAGTTGCCCTATTTTACTAGTTATTGTTGTGAATTTCTTACTGTGCCTAATTTATAAATTAAACTTTATCATAAGTATGTGTGTATAGGTACAACAGAGTAATATAGAGGGTTTGGTACTATCCTCAGTTTCAGGAGGTCCCTGGGGGGGTCTTAGAACATATTCCTTGTAGATAAGAGAAACTACTGTCCTGATCTGACAGCTGCCTCATCTTTCGTCACACTCACACACGCTTGTGCAGGCACAGTGATGCTTCTAACGTTGTATTTAAGCCTGACTGCTCTAGCTGCCGAGAACGTCCTCCCCATCCCACAATCACTTTTTTGCCTGTCTCTTAAATTCCCTTTCCCTTCCTTTCTCCTATCCTTTGTTTTTTTTCTTTGCTCTCTTTCTTACTTTAATGAATAGATACAGTTTGGAAGAAGTTACAACCAAGATGAATGTGGGAAAAGAAAGAGACAGGAAAGGAAAGGAAAGGAAAGGAAAGGAAAGGAAAGGAAAGGAAAGGAAAGGAAGAAATTAATAATAAAGCATTCATGCTCCAGTTTTTCTTTCCCTAAATGAGACACAAAGGGCAAGATATGCGTAAGTGTAATCAGCTTTTACCATGAACATTTTTCCTTTCTTCTTTTTGTTTCTGGCCCACATATAATAGCTTTTCCGGTTTGTAAAATCTGTCCAGTGATTACCTTGTTTTCTTTTGTTTCAAACATATGACCCTGCTCAGATTAACTGACATGATGTATATGCAAAGCCTTTTGAGTTCTTTAGGTAACTAAACTCTTATAATGAACCTAATATAGCTAATATAATGGGTACAACCTTTATGGTCATAAATCTCAGGTGTAAAAAAAATCCTTTTCTTTAATATTCTATATAAATATAATTTCAGTATCTCCCTTAAACTCTCAACAGCTCAAGACTCAACAAATAGTATTTCTTTCAATCTATTGTGAAGTTCTGGGTTAAAATACTATTCTTTTAATGTTATACACATTTATGTTTGTAGTACAGTTTAATTCGTTTGGAAGTTCTTGTGGGAATTTTTGTTTTTCTTTAACTTTTTGGTTTTATTTATTGATTTTTATTTATAGGCAATCACGAATCACTGTTCTTGAATTCAAGCCCTATGTCAGGCTTTGCACTGACAATGCAGAGCCTGCTTAGAATTCTTTCTCCCTCTCTCTCTGCACCTACTCCACTCATGCTCTCTCTTTTTCAAAATAAATAAACTTTAAAAAGGCATTAAAAATATGCGAGACAGCATTGCTGTGACAGTGAAAGCCAAAAAACTTACGGTAACTGACTTGCACAGTTCGAAAGGCCACCTGGTGTGAAAAGCGTTAACCTTGCGGGTATGACCGTTCTTGTGGCAACTTGATAGAACTACCACAGACAATGAGAGTCAAGTCTATATTTATGCTCCTTTTGTGTTTAAAAATACATGTGGCATGTTTTTCTAAAAGGTGTACTTCTCATAACTCCTGACTCATCTATTACTCTCACTAATTATTCTGAAAGGGTCCATTTCAGAACCAAAATACTCCATCAGAAAATATTTCCAGTCCCTTCAGAAAACCACTTAGGAAGCCAGATTCCATGCCCTGCACTATAATATTTCATTTAAGGTTAGAAATAGTGAGAGAAAGCCAGTAATTTGGCCATGTGGTGACAGCCAAGAGGGAGCCCAGGTACACAACTGTTTGAAGTCCGTCCAGATCCTGAAGGCAGGGAGCGCAAAGGGAGTTGGAGGAGGCACCTAAGACATATCCAATACTCTTATGTATTCTTCTGTAGTAGCAAATATGCTCCTTCAGGGCACGGATGCTGCCACGTGCATGTTTTATCACCAGCAAAGGCTAAGAGCATATATAGCTACTACTTATTAAATAAACAAATATAAGACAGAAAAAAACAAATAAATGAACCTACAAGAATGGACCGTCTAAGTCAAAAGACTCACCTGCACGCTTAACATTCCTGCTTTAGCTGCCACAAAAGCAAACTGGTTGATATAAGTTGAATCAACCTAGTGATTTAATAATTCTAGTGTAAGTTATATCAGTATTGGTAAATAACATCATTAAGCACTCACCATGAAAGGTAAAGCAGCAACACAGAGAAAGTTTTGAAGTGGCCCCAATTTGAAATGATCAGATAACATATAAAGGAATTTAAGTGAATATTCATATTGTATATAAATATATAAATGTGATTACAGCATTTATATAGTACTCTCTCCAATATTAGCTACCCTATGAATAATATGCAATAATGGAAAGTATAGTATTTAAACAATAATAAAATCAAGGCAATAATTTTAAAAATTAATCACTTTTACTCCAACCTAAGTATGGACAGTCTGACCATTAAGACTGATAGATAAATTTGAATGCAGGCTAATTTCTATTAGATCAAATTAATTCTGTTAACGTATTAAGTTGACATTTTGTGGAGGATGGTTTTAAATGAACATAAATATGTTGTCTAGTGTTTCAATGTACAGCAGCATGTGATTGAAAAGAAAACCAATGCTTTTGAGAAATGAATTAATTTCTTAAAACAACAGATTTGAACTGGGCCTAGTTCTTTTGGAGTATTTTTCATTTTAATTTTATATCTCTTGGACAGAATAATAACACTTAATAGTTTTAAGGGAATCTCCTTATTAAAGTTGTGTGCATAATAGCATGAGTGGATTTTAAATTCAAAATTAAGCTTCAAGTGTCCTTCTCTACTTAGGAAAAATGTTGTGAAAACCAGGCCATCTGCTGAGGTACTACGGTTACATTTGGCCCTCACAATGTGTTTGACATGTTCTGTTTTAGCACTCTGTTGGATTACTAGCCCACAAAACAAGTTCACCTTGATCTTTTACATTCAATATAAGGCAGCTCAGGGACAAAATTTGACATAAATCTACACCTGTGACATTTCCATCTAAAGGAGGCAGAAATAAAACGGGGCTTTGGACTAGGTTACGATAAAACGTCAGAAGTGCCAGAAACACAGGGCTCGAAGCTCTATCAGTCAGGAGGTATGGCAAGTGCCTCTCCTGAACAGAATCAGAATCACTGCTCAGCCATAAACAACAGTATCCCACTGATGCAGGGCAACCTCCCCACCCTGACCTTATCTGGAAAGATCCGAGTGACAGTTACTTTCTTCCTTTTTCTACTATCTACAACTTTTAATGCTTCTTTCTTGTTGAAACTTCAGAAGTGGACTCAGAAGAAAGAGAAAGGAAAAAAGCTCTCAAGAATGAAGATGCTTTTAAAACATCTGACCTTAGCCAACCTGTTGGAGACTCTGATTGTCATGCCACTAGATGGGATGTGGAACATTACAGTCCAGTGGTACGCTGGAGAGCTCCTCTGCAAAGTCCTCAGCTATCTGAAGCTTTTCTCCATGTATGCCCCAGCCTTCATGATGGTAGTGATCAGCCTGGACCGCTTCCTGGCCATCACGAGGCCTCTAGCTGTGAAGACCAATGGCAAGCTCGGGCAGTCCATGATCGGCTTGGCCTGGCTCCTCAGTAGCATCCTTGCTGGACCACAGGTAAACCATTATCATGAACCTGTTAGGATATGGCAATCACAGATTTCCTGTCTAACCTTGGGTAATGTATGATTGTATGTCAAAAGCAATATTGTATTATCTTTGGGAGTTTGGACTCTGGAATTTCGAGAGTGCAGTTTAATCCTGGCTCTGTTACCTTGGGCAATTTTTTGTAGCTTCTCTGGGGTTCAGTTCCTTCATTTATAAAGTGGAGGTAATGCCTGTGTTATGGAACTTTTGTGAAAATAAAAAGAACAATGTATTAAGGTGTCTAGCATAATCTCTGGTACATGGTAAATGCTCCTCAAAAAATGTGGCTATTGTCCAATTTGACCTCGTCCCCATCTTATTCTTTCCTCTAGTTCTCTTTTTGCTCTGGTTGATATGGTAAATGTAGAGAATATTTAGGAACTATGACATTTACATAGGTAGAAAGTATTTATAATGGTCTTACTTGGGATTTCTTAAGTGGAAACTAATCTGTTTCTGTCACAACTTAAAATTATTCTCAACTAGTATGTCGTTCTGGAGTTTGCAGCTGGGTGGCACTGAAAAAAGAGGAAAAGTGGGAAAACCCGAACTTCTGAAATTTGAATTATTTCTCTGAGATTGACTTGAGCTTTTCTAGAAGTTTAGACTATAAGAGGCTGTTAGCAAAATCAAGTACAGGCAGATATCGCACCAGATTGCCCTCATCAGAAGCAAACTGGTTAAGTGGCCTGTGGAATCTGCCTTTTTTCAGCAGTCATATCTCTGAAGAAAAGGACCCAGTCTTACAAATAGCAAAGATCCTCTAATAACAGATGAATAAGTTGTCTCTATGCTGTAAATGTATCGTATGATGACGAACCCAGGGTACAAGGATGTGTTAAGAAGTGGCATCAAGGTTAACCAGGATGTTCCAAAACTTTGCTACTCCAAAGGGAATTTATCTAGACATTCTAAACAGGCCAGGTGATTTAAAAAACAAAAAGAAGAAACAAACAACAACAACAACAACAGAAATCCTGCCATGCAGAACTCACTAAATACAGTAAACCACTAGAAAGTTGGGTCACCAAATGTTCTCACCAATTCCTCACTTAACTAATATTTTTTGGATATTAGATCAATTTAATTAGGGTGTGTTTTATGGCAGGAGAAATGGGAAAAATTACAATGCTTTGACTTTGCTGGAGAAAAGCATATGACAATTCTCACAGTGACTGAATATACAAGAATAGGTTTAGTAGATATGCCTCCCGAAATGAGATTATTTAGCTAAGTCTTATGGCTGAAGTTTTCCATTTTGTTTCTTTAAAGTAAGATTATGTTGCCTATTTACTGTTTTTCTTGGGAAAAATAAACAAGTTAGATTCTTCACACGGAGCGTGATACTGATGGTTTGAAAGAAACAGCCCTCCAATAAAATACAATTCGGTTGTGGTGACAAAACTTTTATAAAACTAATACAACTATATACTAAGCATTTTTAAAAACCTAGTACAATTATAGGGAGCAGAGATGAGTAAGAGTTGAAATGGTGAAGGAAGTATTTAAGAAAAAAGTAGGATAAGCTGAGTTTTTTCAAGTGAATGGTATTTGGAGGGAAAAATCAGTCAGGGATCACATGTATTTTTCAGCAAAGGTTGAAATGTGTGATTAATTTTCAGAGAAGACTTGTCTGGCTGAAGTGACAGATTGAGAGGTGACACCACCAGGATCTCACATTTGGTGGTTGCTCCCTTGTCTTCCACTGCCCAGTGCACTCTGTCATAAAACATCACGATTATGCATTTGCTTGTCTTTGTCGTTAAGGAATACACTCTTAAATGGTGGAGACTATGTTGTGTTCAACTTTCACTAACATTCACTGTACATAATAGGACAACTAGCAAAAACATAGATTGTAAGTGTTCAGATGATCTAATTTCTCTTCAGAGCAAAGAAATCCTTCACCTTTTCCTTAAAAAAAAAATTTGGCTAAATAAATCAATGAGTGAAGGCTATAATGGACCTATATTATAGAAGACATAGAGAGCGAGGGGGAATTCTGAAATTAATGTGGGAGCCATCCATCCTTTGTGAGTCCAATGCAAGAAATAAAATGATTTTTTAACAAAAATATTTTAAGAAAATTTCCATAGAGCCAAATAATTGCAAGAAACAGGGAAACCTTTTCAGGATTTTCTGGCAATGAAATGATTACATTGGTGGCTATGGTGGCCTCAGAGAGCACTGATTTTTTTTTAATGTTTTATTTATGTTTGAGAGAGACAGAGACAGAGTGGAAGCAGGGGAGGGGCAGAGGGAGAGAGAGATACACACAGAATCTGAAGCAGGCTCTGGGCTCTGATCTGTGAGATCGTGACCTGGGTCGAAGTTGGATGCTTAACCAACTGAGCTACCCAGGCGCCACAGAGAGCACTGATTTTAAGAGGGACATTTCAAACAAAAAACAAGGCTTGGCAACAAATTGGATTTAGGGAGTTGATAAAGAGAGACGTATAAACTAAAGCTCTAATGTTTTTAGCCAAGGAGTTTTAACAGTAAAACCACTGAAATAGACAGGTAGGTTGAGAAAAAGAGTGGCTGTTTGTTTGTTTCTCTGTTTGAATGGGGAGGGAAGGCAGGCTGTGAAAAGAGCTGATAACATTTGCTTTAGGCCATAATAATACCAATATAAGGTCTTTGTATAAGTATAGTCATTTGGAAAGTAGTTGGTAAGTTAGGATACTGATGAAAGTCTGAAGAAGTAGGAATAGGTCAATTTGTGATAATAACTGAATGCAAATGAACAACTTCAGTCTTCTCTAAAGCACTGTCCCAGAGGCTATAATAAAAATATTGATTTATTAATTCAATTATCATCATCTAAGTATGTCACAGCAATAATAGAAAGATAGTGTCAAATAATTATCTATCTTGATGTAGTAAAAAGAAATTATGAAATCAAATTTGAATTGTTTAGGATTTTCATGCAATAGCCTGACCTCAAATACATCACTCTTCCTAAGAGATTTATGTGAATATGGGCCACAGAAAATGATGGTATTATTTTATTTGGTAAAACACATGATTCATCCTTACTTTCAGTAGCAGATTACATTTGTAAAACACTTTGCCAAAGTTTCCTGAAAAACCTTACTCTGTGTAGCATGTAACAGCCATGTTACTACCCCCACCCTGCGTATCAGAGAACATACAAAGAGAAACTTTGAAAGTAATGCCAACCTTTCTGGCAGTAAGAAATGGATACTACAGGGGCACCGGGGTGGCTCAGTTAAGTGTCTGACTTCAGCTCAGGTCATGATCTTACAGTTCAGGAGTTCAAGCCCCACATCTGCTGACAGACAGCTCAGAGCCTGGAGCCTGCTTCCAATTTTCTCTCTCTCTATCTCTCTCTCTCTCTCTCTCTCTCTCCCTCTGTCCCTCACCTGCTCACGCTGTCTTTCTCTCTCTCAAAAATAAATAAACATTAAAAAAAAAAAGAAATGCATACTACATTGGGACTTTGTCTGTTCCTCACACACCAATAACTGGGAAAATTTTTCATAAAATATTCAATTCCATTCCACTTCATTTTTTTAAGTTTATTTATTTTGAGAGAGAGAGAGAACATGAGCAGTGTTTTAGACACTGTTAATGTTCATTTTTCCCTCTCCTCCTGTTTTCATTCCCTTGTTCATAATAACATTTTTGAAGTCAGGAGAGGGGCTCCTGAATGGCTCAGTTGGTTAAGCGTCCGACTTCAGCTCAGGTCGTGATCTCACGGTTCATGGGTTCAAGCCCCACATTGGGCTCTGTGCTGACAGCTACCTCAGAGCCTGGAGCCTGTTTCAGATTCTGTACCTCCCTCTCTCTCTGACCCTCCCCTGCTCATGCTCTCTCTCTGTCTCTCAGAAATAAATTTAAAAGTTTTTTAAAATAATTTTTTAAATAAAAAATTTTTAAAAAGTCAGGAGATAAAATAGTAGGGAAATATGAGTATGAAAATTAAATGATGCTTTAAGAGACAGTAAAGAGAATTGCTTACATAAAGATTATTTCCTATTTCTCAAAATTATAACATTCATTCTGACTAATAAGTAAGTTCAGCCAATCTACCCCCTAGTCACCAGGTTATCCTGCTCATATGCTAATGCATATAATTCTAGTCTTAAATATATCATTTGTAACAGTAAAATAAGGAAGGAAGGAAGGAACGAAGGAAGGAAGAGGGAGGCAAGGAGGGAAGGAGGAAGACAATGAGGGAGGCAAGGAGGGAAGAAGGAGAAAGAAAAAAGAAGGGAAGGGGAAAGAAAGAGAAGGAACAAACATGACCTGAAAGGCAATCTGCTTTAAGACTATGTGTTGTGAGGCTGGTAAGTGCGTGTTGAGGAGAAAATATTTCCTGGATTAGATGTGTCCATATCTAATACAAATCACATGGTTTCCAATGACAGCCATCTACCACCACAAGAGCTCTAGAGTAGCAGACTGTTTGCAGAAGTTCATAACTCTAGCTTATCTGTGTTAATATGGAGCATTACATTCTGACATCTTTTAAATTCTATCATTAACTCAGGTCAGAAGGCATGATACATGAGATATCCTTTCAGTCTTTGGTGTAAATATACGTGGCCTGGGGGCACCCGAGGGGCTCAGTCCCTTAAGCATCTGGTTCAGTTCAGGTCATGATCTTGTAGTTCATTGAGTGTGGGCCCCACATTGGGGGGACAGAACCGCTAAAGATCCTCTGTTCTCCCCTCTCTGTACCTTACCTGCCTGCACTCTCTCAAAAATAAACAAACACTTAAGGGGTGCCTGGGTGGCTCAGTTGGTTAAGCATCTGACTTTGGCTCAGGTCATGATCTCATGGTTTGTGGGGTTGAGCCCCTAGTCGGGCTCTGTGCTGCTGACAGCTAGCTCAGAGCCTGGAGCCTACTTCAGATTCTGTGTCTCCCTCTCTCTCTGACCCTCCCCTGCTCACGCTGTCTCCCTCTCTCTCAGAAATAAATAAAACATTAAAAAAAGAGTCTTCAAAAATAAACATTAAAACAAAAAAAAGGTATGTGTCCTGAAGATGTGCAGAGGCTTGCCTTGACACACAGAATGCACTTGACAGTCTGGAATGTGTTTCTGAACTTGACAAGCAGCTTAAGTTCAATAAATACTTATCACACATGCACAATATGCCAAGAACTATACTGGAACATAGTAATAGCATACTAAATACATAAATAACAACAGTAACGATGATGATTATAAATGTTAGTTATTGAAGACATAAAAATATGTGCTGGGGAATGCTAAATCCTTTTGCATGCGTTATTTCATGTAAGGCTCCCAACAACCCTATGTATTGGACACAATTATTATCTTTTTTTATTCATAAAGAAACTAAGGTTAAGAATGTTATATAAAATGCCCAAGATTACTTTCTAGTAAGTGTGGGTGTCATTACATCCAGTTAACTCCACACCCATAGCTTTTAAATACTACACTATATCACACTATGCCATGTTGTTGATTTCGTTTTTTCTTGTAGGATGATGTAGAAAGAAATGGTAGGAAAGTCTTAAGTTCAGAATGTATGCTAAGAGCTGTAAGGAAAAAAACATATGGTATACATTTACAAATATATAAATAAATATATATATGAATATTCATTTATAAATTGTATGCCTTGAATTTTTGATAATAATGGTTATAACTCATACAGTGCTGTGTGCCGAGCATTATTAGAAATACTTTGCAAGTATTAACTCATTTAATTGTCTTCACAGCTCCTAGAGGTAAAAACTATTAACATGTCCCTTTTATAGATGAGGAAACTGAAGTACATCACCTAAAGATAATTCCCTCTTAGGGATGTCTGGATGGCTCAGTTGGCTAAGTGTCTGACACTTGGTTTTGGCTCAGGTCATGATCTCACTGTTCATGGGTTCAAGCCCGGCATCGCGCTCTATACTGACACAGTGGAGCCTACTTAGGATTCTCTCTCTCTCCATCTCTCTGCACCTCCTTTGCTTGCTCATGCTCTTTTCCTCTCAAAATACATAAACATTTAAAAATAGTATTAAAGATAATTACCTCTGGAAAAGATTAGGCAATAATGAAATTAGTCTGGGGTATAGTCAGGGTTAAAAATAATACTCCAAGAAGCATCTGCAAATGACTGTAAAGAAGGAAAACATACTTCTCTTAGTTATGGCAAAAAGCAAACACTGGTGAGAACTGAGGTCAGGGAGAAGAAAGGAGAAACAAAAAAATTAAAGAAATATAATCCAAAGACCCCCAAAAAATAAAAAAGACCCACAAAGTAAAGTTGATCCCTATATTAATCATTCAGATGAACATGACCTTGGAGCACAAAATAAACTGAACTTAGCCTAAACTATTAATGGGCAAGTAAGGTTCTGAATTGCCATAAACTTTACCATATCACTCTTTAATCACTTATCACGGTCTACCTAGTGTGTATAACAGGTGTCACAACCATGCTATATCTCCCCTATCAAATTTTTTTTTAATGTTTTATTTATTTCTAGGAGAGAGAGAGAGACAGCTTGAGCAGGGGAGGGTCAGAGAGAGAGGGAGTCACAGACTGAAACAGGCTCCAGGCTCTGAGCTGGCAGTCAGCACAGAGCCCGACGCGGGGCTCGAACCCACGAACCGCGAGATCATGACCCAAGCGAAAGTCGGAAGCTTAACCGACTAAGCCACCCAGGCGCCCCTCCCCTATCAAATTTTAAATTCTCTGATAACAGGATATATCTGGTTCATCTTTTATGTCAGAGATCACCTAGTGTAGTTTTTGAACACGGAGTTGCTTTAAAAATAAGCACTTATTAAATGAAGATGATAACCAGAAGCTCAAATCATAGTACTTTATTTCAAAGTCAAATTAAATTTCCTTAAAACCTGCATCCCATTGACAAATACTTGAGGCAGGCATAGTATACATTTTCTCCAGGAACTCCCTACTGTCTTAAAGTTAATGTTTTGCTAGAGAGAAAAACAACCTTAGCCTGACAATGGCTAGACCCCCAGGATCCTGTGAATCTTCTTTAGCCTGTGAAAATCACTTGGGAAACTTCCCTTTGACTTTACCTCCCCCAACTCCCAAGGTCATAATCAGTCTCTCCTCAGGGTCCAGAGCAGCTCTTCTGCCCACAGGTCCTGTTCCAGTGCCTTAATAAAATCACCTTTTTGTACCAGAAAAAAAAAAAAAAAAGTCATTTTATTGAAAGCTTTATCATATTAACTTAAAAAAGATTAAATATTACAGTGAAAATGTCGCCTAGTGCAGAAGAGAAAGTCAAACTCAGGTCAAGTGGGTCCAAGTATAATTGGGAAGAGAAGAGAGAAGTACCCAAGGCTTTAAAGAAATACTAGATTCTCAAATTGTTTGTAAAGTAACCCTTCCAAAGATTCACAACATCTGTTCGGTCAAATTCAAAACTAAACTTTAAATTTAAAAGTCAAACTGCAAAGAAGTATGGAAAACTTAAATGGTTACTTTGTGATGCGGAAAAAGATCTGGATTATAAAATAGAATTAGCTGAATTGAGTTTCTGAGTTTTAAATTTGATGATATGATCATTTTGCGCCCTCTAGTGGATTAATTTGAAAATACTATTTTGGCCTTGAAAAAAATACCTGAAACTGGTTTTTCTACATAGAGTAGCATGTTGTCTATGAATAGTAAAAGTTTGGTTTCTTCCTTGCCAATTTGAATACCTTTTATTTCATTTTACTGTCTTTCTTTCTGATTGATGAGGCTAGGACAACGGCACTATCGTAAATAACATTGGTGAGAGTAGACATCTCTGTCTTATTAATCTGTAGAGGGAAAAGCACTGTTTTTTCCCATTGAGGATGGGAAAAATAGCTATGGGTTTTTCATACATGGCTTTTATGATGTTGACATATGTTCATTTATTCCTACTTTGTTGAGGGTTTTCATGAAGAATGGATGCTGTCTTTTGTCAAATGCTTTTTCTGCATCTATTGAGAGGATCATATGGTTCTTGTCCTTTCTTTTATTAATGTGGTGTATCACATTGTTTGATGTGCAAATATTAAATCACGTCTGCAGCTAAGTGATGAATCCCACTTGATTGTAGTGAATAATTCCTTTAATGTACTGTTGGATTTGATTTGCTAGTATCTTGTTGAGAAATTTTGCATCCATGTTCATCAGAGATACCGGCGTTTGGTGGAGTCTTTGATTTTGGAATTAAAGTAATACTTGCCTTGTAGAATGAGCTTGTAAGTTTCTTTCTATTTCTTCTTCTCTTTTTGGAACAGTTTGAGAAGAATAGGTATTAACTCTTCTTTAAACGTTTTTATAGAATTCTCCTAGGAATTCTGGCCCTGGATTTTTGTTTGTTGGGAGATTTTTTGATTACTGATTTAATTTCCTTATTGGTTATGAATCTGTTCAATTTTTTTATTCCTCCTTCCTGTTTCAGTTTTGGTAGTTTGCATATTTCTGGGAATTTATCCATTTCTTCAGATTGCCCAGTTCATTGACATATCATTTTTCCTAATATTCTCTTATAATTGTTTGATTTTTGTAGTGTTGGTTGTGATTTTTTCTCTTTCATTTGTGATTTTATTTATTTAGGTCCTTTCTCTTTTCTTTTTGATAAGTCTAGTTAAAGGTGTATCAATTTTATTAATTTATTCCAAGAACCAGCTCTTAGTTTCATCTGTTCTGCTGTTTTGTTTGTTTCCATATCATTTATTTCTGCTCTAACCTTTATTATGTCCCTCCCTCTGCTAACTTTAGACTTTATTTGCTGTTCCTTTTCTAGTTCCTTTAGATGTAAGGTTAGCTTATGTATTTGAGACTCTTCTTGCTTCTTAAGGTAGGCCTGTACTGGTATATGCTTCTTTCTTTTGATGACCTTTGCTTATATCCCAAAAATTTCAGACTGTCATATTTTCATTTTCATTTTTCTCCATATATTTATTTTATTTCTTCTTTAATTTCCTAGTTAATCGATTCATTCTTTAGTAGGATGTTCTTTAATCTCCATGTATTTGTGGACTTTCCAGATTTTTTCTTGTGGTTGACTGCAAGTTTCATAGCGTTGTGGTCTTAAAATGTGCTTGGTGTGATCTCCATCTTTTTGTACTTGTTAAGACCTGATTTGTGACCCAGTATGTGATCTCTTCTGTAAAATATTCCATGTAACTCAAAAGGATGTATATTCTGCTGCATTAGGGTGAAATGTTCTGAATATATCTGTTAAGTCTATGTAATCCTACAGTCCAGCATGTCATTCAAAGCCAATGTTCTTTGTTGATCTGCTTAGATGATCTGTCCATGCTGTCAGTGGGTGTTTAATTCCCCTACTATTATTGTATTATTATCAATGAATTTCTTTATGTTTGTTATTAATTGATTTATATCTTTCGGTGCTCTCAAATTGGGGGCATAAATATTTAGATCTTAATAGATCTATTCTTAGATCTTATTCTTAGATCTTGTTGAATAGATTCTTTACTTATGATACAGTGTCCTTATTCATCACTTGTTACACTCTTTGTTCTAAAATCTAGTTTGTCTGATATAAGTATGGCTACTCCGGCTTTCTTTTGATGTCCATTAGCATGATAAATTGTTCTCCATCCATTCACTTTCAACCTGCAGGTGTCTTTAGGTCTAAAATGAATCTCTTGTAGGCAGCACAGAGATGGGTCTTATTTTTAATCCATTCTGTTACCATTGTCTTTGGAGCATTTAGTCAATTTTACATCCAGAGTAATCATTGATAGATATGAATTTAGTAACCTGTAAATTCACTGTTTCTGGAGATTTTCTCTGTTCCTTTCTAATGTTTGTTGCTTTTGGTATTTCTTTCCCACTTAAAAAGTCCCCTTTAATATTTCTCGCAGGGCTGGTGTAGTGGTCACAAACTCTTATTTTTTGTTTACCTGGGGAATTCTTTATCACTCCTATTCTGAATGACAGTATTGTAGGATAAAGCATTCATGGCTAAATATTTTTCCCATTCAGCACATTGAAGATATCATACCATTCCCTTCTGGCCTGGCAAGTTTCTGTGGAAAGATCTGCTGTAAAACTTATTTGTTTTCCTTTGTAGGTTAAGGACTTTATTCCCTTCCTGCTTTCAGGATTCTTTGCTTTTCTGTATATTTTGCAAAGTGTACTAGTATGTTTCAGTGTTGGCCTCCTTTTGCTGATTTTGATGGGGGTCCTCTATGCCTCCTGGATTTCAATGTCTGTTTCCTTCCCCAGATTAGGGAAATTTTCAGCTATAATCTACTCAAATAAACCTCTGCCCCCTTTTTCCCTCTCTTCTTCTAGAACTCCTATGATACAAATGTTATTATGCTTTCTGGAGTTACTGAGTTCCTTAAGTCTATATTTGTAATCTAATATTTTTCTTTCCCTGCTTCTTTTCAACGTCATTATTTTCCATAATTTTATCTTCTATGAGCACTTATTGTTTCCTTAGCTTCTTCCATCCTTGTCGTCATCACACCACTCAGTTCTGCATAACATCTTTTATTTTGGCTTGACTGATTTTTAATTCTTTTATCTCTGCAATAGGGGAATCCCTAGGGTCTTCTATGCTTTTTTCAAGCCTGTTTTGGTTAGATCCCTGGCTGTGACCCCTTCTTGTTCTTTCTTTGGGGATGAATTTTTCCATTTTGGCATTTGCCTAATTCTCTGTCTTCTGTTGTTAGGAAACACTGCTATGTTTCCTGCTTCTGGGTATAATGGCAATATTAAGAAGAGGTCATATACTGTCCAGGGCCTGGTGCTTCAGAAAGTTTTTTGGTGTATGCTGTGTGCACTCTGCTGTGGTGTTTTGTCTGCTCTTTCCCTCAGATCAGTCTTTTGCAGAGTTTCTTCTTGCCCTCAGTGGGGAGTGTTTGGAACTTATCCTGTTGTGGCAACTTTTAACTAGTTGGTTTTGGTCTACTTGTTAGAAAAGCCAAGATCCTGTTTCCCTATGATCGGTAGACTTGGTGCATACAGTGGGGGGAGTTGCGGTGAGGGGCTTGTGCCATTCTTCTGGGAGAGGGGCCTGCTGCACTGGTTCTCAGGCTGACTTGCCCTAGTAGAGATGCACCTGCAGAGCACAGTGGGGCAGTGCTTGATGTAAGCAGCTCCAGCCTCCCCTGGGGGGTGCTGTGTTCCTCACTGAAGAACTGCCCTCATTTCTGCCCTCACAGAAGAGTGACAGTCTCCACTCTTGTATCCCAGGCTTCCATCAGAATCTTGCCTTTATGTTGTCTATGTCTGAGCTATCTGGTACAGTGCTCCTGTGTTTTAGCTCAGGAATGCGGCTGGGTTTCCAAACTCCAAATTTTAGGGACCTGCACTGATCTTCTAGGGGAAGTTCTCATTGCACTGTAGCTGGTGCTGGTTTGTCCCAGAAAAGCAGTCACACAACCACACAGGGGCTCAGAGTTTATGATAAAACACAGCCAAAAGCTGGCTTCCAGGTTAGCTGCTCTCAGCAGGTGCCTCTTGCTGCTATGCTAATTAATGGGACCTCTCAATGGTGCCCACTGTTTCTTTTGTGCCCTGAGAGGCAGTGTCACCTCTCCCAAATGCACTCCAATAAGGGGAAATGTCTTTCCCAGTGCAACCCAAAGGATCCTCAGAACACACTGTCTGCTCCCAGGCCCTACCCTTCTTCTGCACAAGAGCATTGCTAAGCCTGCCAGGCATGATCTCAGCAATGGTGTAGACTCTAAAACTTCAGACTTTGAGCTCCGCTGCTTGTAAAATCTTATGATAATCAGCCAATGTCCTTTTCTCAGTGAATGGTTTGGGGGAAGTGGTGGGTATGTGTATGTGTGTGCACGCGTGCGTGATCCCCTGTGTGCTGCTTTCTCTCTCTCTCCTCCCTCTGTGATCAGGGCTCTCTCCCCTCCACAGCACCTATAATTCATTTCTCCCCCAAATCAAGTCTCTGCAGCTCCTACTTTCCACTATGTGGTCATTTTCCTCCCTCCAGATGTGCAGCTTGTCTTTCAATCCTCAGACCAATTTCCTGGGTGTTCAGAATGATTTGATATTTATCTGGCTGTGTTTTTTTTTTTAATTTTAAAATATTTATCTATATTTGAGAGATAGAGACAGTGTGAACGGGGTAGGGGCAGACAGAGAGGGAGACATATTCTGAAGCAGGCTCCAGGCTCTCAGCCATCAGTGCTGAGCCTGATGTGGGGCTCGAACTCACAAACTGCGAGATCATGACCTGAGCCAAAGTCAGACACTTAACCAACTGAGCCACCCAGGCACCCCTTATCTGGCTGTGTTTAATGGATGAGGCAAGCATAGGGTCCCCCTACTGCTCTGTTATCTTTGCAACATTTCTTTAATAGTTGATTCAATTTGTGTTTAAAAAACAAAAACAACAACAAAAGCTTCACACTTAGAGAAAGATTGCAAGAATGATACAAAGATTTCTGGAATACCTTTCCCTCAGCTTCTCCAAATATTAACATTTTACTAGATTTGCTTATCTGCTTTGTCTCCTATAACCATTTATTCTAAATCATTTAAAAGTAAATTCAGATATGATGTCTCTTTTAATACTTTTTTTTCTGGCACATACCCACAGTACAAGTATCAAAAATCATGAAATTAACACTGACAAAATGCTATTTTAATCTATATAACTTATTCATATCTCAGCAACTGTCCCAAAATTTTCCTCTTAACAAAAGAAAATCCAGCTTTGCGCAGCGGCAGTATCGTAGCCAATGAGGTTTATCAGGGGTGCAAGTATTGCTAATTAAAAAACAAAAGAAACTCCAAGGTTATAATCCAAGATAAAAAAGAACTGATGGTGAGTACCTCTCAATGCATTATATAAGGAAGCAGATGCTATCAACTGGTCCCCATTATTGGCACTGTTAATTTAATTATTTGGTTATTATCTACTGTAAAGTTTTTTCACTCTTTATGGTGAAAAACTATCTTGCAGGTAGATACTTCAAGATGATGTTAATATTTGCTTTCTTCAAACTTCATTCTTGTTTTTCCTATCCATTGATGATTCTTGCCTGAATCACTTATTATTACCATTTGGTAATCACTACTCTCATTATTCTTTACACATTTATTAGTTGGCTCTCTACAGTAACAAAGAGCTTTTGTCACCTCCCCATTTATTTGATGTCATTCTTTTGTAATTTCTATCAGCCTGAAGTCATGGATTCTTCCTTTGTTCAATAGCTAATCATTCCTTTAACTGGGTTTTTTTCCCTTAATTTTTGGTTTTGGTTTTCAATGCTCCAACTGTCCCATATTTGACTAATGGGAGTACTTTCAAGCTGGCTCCAGAGCTCCTTTTGACATGCTTTGCTATTCCTCTAGTAGTTCCTGGCTTTTTGGCCCAAACTGTTCCAAGCGTATATTGCAGTTTGCCTGTCAGCCATGGGCTCACCCACCTCTCCAATGACCTCTGGTTCCCTTTGGTAGAGAATGGTATTTAGAAAACAAGTTCTGGGTACGAGAGTGTGGGATGTGCTTATTGCCTCTGGGATTTCATTGTTCCTAGGCTCCCTGAAGACAGAGTTAGAAAATAAATGCACATGCACATGCATATAAATATACATAGAGATTTTCCTTACTTTTTTTTTGGCAGCTGTATAGTACTCTGTTGTGTGGTCCACCACAGTTCCTTCAGCTACTGTTCCATGAATTGGTATTTCCATTATTTTTGGTGTTTTTTCAATTACAAACAATGCATCAGTGAATAATTTTCTGCCTAAGTATTTTCATATAAAAGAGGTGGGAGTGTATCTTCAGGATAAGTTCTTGGATGTCAAATTGCTGGGTCAAAGGTAAATGCAGAAGTAGTTATGCTAGCTATTGCCAAATCCTTCTCCCTAGTGGTTGTGCCAATTTGCATTCCTACTAGCAATGTGAGAGATTCTCTATTTTCTTACAACCTAGCCATGAGACTATGTTGCTATTTTTAATTTTTGCCAATCTTGATAGTGAAAAATGCCGTTTCACTCTAGCCTTAATAGTCATTTTTCTTACCACAAGTGAGGTTGAACATCTTTTCACATGCTTAAGGGCCACTGTTTTATCTTTTGAGAGTGGTCTATTCGTGTCTTTGACCATTTGAATGGGGTTTTCTGTTTCAAAACTGAAATTTAAATACGTATTTTGGAAGCACATTCTAACTGTTAGATACAGTTTTAGGTGCTTCAATTATGATAGACAAAATTACTTGCAAAAAGTTTACTCAGTATAATTGTATCTGAAATTGAAATACAAACAATGTTTAAATCCTTGGTTGGTGATCATTCTGCTAGGTTGAAATAGTTTCCAAAAAATCCAAAATCCTATAGATCTATTCACATTACCCAAACATTTTTTAGGTAAAGATCCACATACAACTTCTCACTGAAGCACCAAAAGGATAATATCAGGGATAATATTAGCCATTGCTTTGGGCAACAACATGTTAGAAGACCTGGAGAATACAGAAGGAAGAAACTTTCAAGAAAACATGCAAATACTGTTTGAAAGAAAGTAACACCATCTTTTAATTGTTTTCTTTTTCTCACACAGTTATATATCTTCCGGATGATCCACTTAGCAGACAGCTCTGGACAGACAGAGGGTTTTTCTCAATGTGTAACACACTGCAGTTTTCTACAATGGTGGCATCAGGCCTTTTATAACTTTTTCACCTTCAGCTGCCTTTTCATCATCCCTCTTCTCATCATGTTAATCTGCAATGCAAAAATCATCTTCACTCTGACACAGGTCCTTCATCAAGATCCCCACAGTATGTATTCCTTAGACTTGGTGTTAATTGTGGGCAATCAGGTTTCAAACAGCAATATTCAAAGCAGAGTGACATGCACTATGTGCCAGACACTATTCTAAGCAGTTTGCATACATTAACTCAGTTACTATTCACACTGAGGTAATACTTTTATTATACTGTTACTATTCTTAATTTACAGATGAGGTAATTTGGTATTTCCCAAAGCTCTAAATTTGTACCATGAAATTAAGAACGAAAGAACAATTACTTCATTTTACTAGTATAAGCATTGGCAAATTGCTCCTGCTGGGCCGTTACAACACTGTACCAAACACCTGATTTCTAGAATATTGCAAAGTATACCTCGTTAAATGGTAGCCAGGAGACTCATTAAAATTCAGCTGTTCTGTTTCATACTCAAATCCCCTATTCCACACAGCATAACTGGGCTTATATGCATGTGTGCGTGTGTTGGTGTGTGAAATACTGTTGTAATTGACTCTTTTATCGGAATCATCACAGCTGTGGTTGTGCCTTTTTTGCTTCAGTAATCTGGTGCATTCACAAAAACTAAAATTTATGAATTTGCAAAGTAAACATGGCTATGTCATCATAACATCCAAAAGACATGTTATCAGTATCATGATAAATAAGTTATACATGGTACAACTTAACTGGAAAATTATCTTAGTTACTGTAGCGTGATTACTCTCAGCAGGTGTTTTCTAAGGGAAATAATTATGGTGATGCTCTGTAATAGAAACTTGGACAGTTCCCATCAAAAAATTGTATCTGATACTTCTTAAAAAGTATACTGCAAAAACAATTTGCCCTCAAAATCTTATCCTAGAGAAATTAAGTTCTATACAGGATATCTAAGAAGGGCACATGGGGACTAAGAAGATAAATCCTAAATAAGGCTGAATCTGAAGCAATGTGAGCTAGGCAGAAGCAGAAAAACACAACAGCAGAGGCAAAGAATAATAGTTAAATATTATAACATAGATTTAGCTATTTAATCTTTTATTTATTCAACCAATATGTCTTAACTACTTAATATTGCTAGAAATGGTGATAGATGTGGATACCGTGATGAATAAAACAGCCCAGTAAACAATTCCACTTTCCTGGAGGCTACCGTCTAGCAGAAAAGACAGTAAAACAGTAAACCAATAATGAAATGCGATGGTATTTCAAATGAGGTAGAAATACAGTATGTTGTAGGAGGTTCAATATTTTTTTTCAAATTCAGCCCCTGTGCTAAGCCAAGATGCTTTTTTAAAAGTGTTTATTCCTATTGATTGCTTTAGGACTTAATGGCATTAAGTTTACATATATTGAAGACTAAGTGAAATAATGTATGAAAGAACAAGGTCCATAGCAAGGTACAGAGTAAATGGTAATTACATTTGTATGACAAAAATCTATAACCAATCTGTACTCAATAAATTCCTGATTTTAACATTTCTAGTTAAAAATTGATTTTATAATTAAAACATCACACATATAAATGTTTTCTTCCAATTTCCACTGTTTTGTGATTAATGAACAAGAAGTTGCAAAATGGCTACTGCTTAATAGTATGATCTATTTCTCTAAAAATAATATAGCACCTAGAGGGTAATTTTTACTTTAAAATAGCAGTTCTGGATTATGAAGTAGAAGAAAAGATTTTGAGTACTTTACAACTGCAGTTAGTTAAGTGTTAAAATTCATGCGAGCAGCCTGTTAGAGTCAGCACTTCCCTTAAACTCTAGTGAATTTCCACACTCAAACTCCACACATACACTACACACATGATACACATACACAGACAGACACCACACACATCACACACACACCACACAAAACATACACACACCACACATACGCCACACAGTAAGCACACATATACCACACACACAGACACCATACACACCACACACACACATACACACCACACATACACTATGCACGCACACAGACACAGACACAGACACAGACACACACATCTGTGAACTTTAAGCAATCTATTGGTATGAAAAGTGAAACTATTCTGAATATCATAGAGCATGGTTGAGAAAGACAATTTTGGACAACACTCTTTCACCCATGCATGATCCTCAGTATCCTTACCGTCAGAGAAACTCAGTAAGTATGGTTCTGTGTTAACAGATAATTCAATTCAGCTCAACTTTATTATAGTTTTTTTGTTAATTTATATTTTAAGAGTTTGAGTACCTCCACATTTCAAATCCAAATTAGTTTGGTGGAAACTTATCTTTAAAAGCACTGTCATCTTTAACCGTTTCTCTTCATTATGTGACATAACACAGTGGAAAACCTGGAGCATTAACATCCCTTTCAAACAAATTATCATTATTAAAAATATTGGGAAATTGTTCTTATTCCAATAATTAGTTTGAATTAGTGATTCTCTCTTCCTTTATTGTCCATTTTAGTTTTTTTTTTTTTTTTACAAATAGTTTATTGTCAAATTAGTTTCCACATAACACTCAGTGCTCATCCCCACAAGTGTCCTCCTCCATGCCCATCCCCCCCTCCCCCCCACATCCATCAGTCCTCAGTTTTTGTCATTTTAGTTTTGTAATAAAATTGGTCTTTAAACACCTACTTTTTTCTCTATCTAACAGAATTACAACTGAATCAGTCTAAGAACAATATACCAAGAGCTCGGCTGAGGACCCTAAAGATGACAGTTGCATTTGCTACCTCCTTTACTGTCTGCTGGACTCCCTACTATGTCCTGGGAATTTGGTACTGGTTTGATCCTGAAATGTTAAATAGGGTGTCTGAGCCAGTAAATCACTTCTTCTTTCTTTTTGCTCTTTTAAATCCATGCTTTGATCCACTTATATATGGATATTTCTCTCTGTAATCAGTAGAATATGTAGGAAATCATGTAAAGAAGAGCAAGGTAGTGAATTTCATCAAATGAGAATAATAAACACAAAGGCAACAGCATTTTTATATGTAAACAAAGCAGAGTTTAATGTTATGTTAACATTCTTATTCTTTGAGAAATCACACTGTCAGAAATTCAAATATAAAGAAAAAATACAAAGAAGAAAATTCAAGAAAAACAATAAAATATCACTCATAATCATAAACTGAACTAATTTCTGCCCTTTCTGAGATCCTATAATATATTATATAGGTTTCTCACCACTTTCTCCATGTCTAGTAATGTATAAATACTTAACATAGCCATAGCCTAAGGCAAAGAGATTCCAAAAAGTAAGACTGAGAAACCATAACACAGTCTTAACCTAGCCATGCTTTTGAGAGTTTTTTTCCAAGGGCTTAGCACCAATTATATCTTATGCTACAATAATATGTAAAGCACAGAGAGTATTTCCCCTGATCATAAGATCAATCTTCCCGCCTCTGGTAAAAAAAAAAAAAAAAAAAAAAGACAATAATGCAATGCATCTAATTTTTTCTTTGATTCCAAAAGCATTCCGAAGTTTGAAGTATTCAGCAACCAACCCACCATCCATTCCACTCACATGACAAGATTTACACGTAGCTTTCCTTCATCCCAGGCTTTACTTGGGACAGCGTGATGTTCCTTGATAGAAACGGGAAATGTAGACGGATTCACATTTGGACAGGGGTTAGAACATTATTGTAGGCTGTATAGTCAGTGGTGTTTGTGGTAATTAATTGTACTAACATAACATTGTTTTTAAATACAATCAAGAAAAGTCCTATACTGATTATGTTTTATACATATTATGGCCTCTGTTTTAATAGGAGAGTTTTTTTCTATCTTCTGATTTTACTGAATCCATAATCCACAAGTCACTGAGAAAAAATAATAAATCAAACAAATGCACAAGTGAAGATATTTGATACCTAAGAGGAACACTGAAAAGTAGTTACAAAAATATACAAGTCAAAGAAGCCAACAAAGTATTGAAAACAAATTGAGAAAAACTATAAATGTGTAACTAACACCTACTGATATTCACATTAAGTGGTATTGTTTTCAAAACATGTGGGCACAATACCTCTTTAATTCAGGCCTGTTTCTACTGTTCCATTGAAAAAGGAAAAGGATAAGATTTATGAGACTATAATATACATTATGAGAAAAGCTTACAAGGGACTTTAATGTAATTCAGTCATCATTTAACTCCTTTTTAAAAAATAGGTAAAATAGGGGCACCTGGGTTGCTCAGTTGGTTAAACACCCAACTCTTGATCTTGGCTCAGGTTATTATCTCATGGTTTGTGGGATGAAGCCCCACAGCGGGCTTCACACAAACAGTACAGAGAATATTTGGGATTCTCTCCCCCTCTCTCTTAACTTTCCCTGGTTAATGTTCTCTCTCTAACTTTCTCTCTCTCTGTCAAAATAGATACTTTTAAAGAAAATAGATAAAATATCATTATTTTAATATGAGATACGTAGTGCCACTCAAAGATGAAACGTAATTTCAAAATTTCCAGGGCATGTGGAAGTGTGAAAAGTAAATTACTAATTAGGCTAATGATAGTCTTTCCTTATTTTTCTCTTCTCATACATACTTGGCAGTGTAGTTGTTGTTGTTGTTGTGTGTGTGTGTGTGTGTGTGTGTTTCCACATCCCACATTATTTTCTAATTCCACTTCAACTGATCCTGTTTGTTACCATCCTCTTATTCTTCCATTCATATCTTCTGTTTTACTAAGCCCATACCTTTAATTAATCAATCCATGTACCAACTCCACAGTGGAACTGGGCAAGGCTCAAAATTTGTAACGTGCTAAAGTGCTCAAAGTTAACTTTTAAGGCATGTATGTTGATACCAAGATTTTATGGTTCTACCAAATGACACGATAATATCTATATGTTACAATAAAACCAACCTTCTCCTTTAATTTTTATCATATACTTATTCCTAAATTGATAACCATTCTTACTTCCAGATTTAAAGGCAAAAACAACACATATACATGATATAATTTAAGGGCTTTATTAGATATGTGCTTAATGAACACATACGTCAGCTTTGACCTTAGATGTTTAAGAAACTGTTCTAGTTAGATATGTTCTCTGGCACTTTTTGATACATTAGCTAAAGGGCTATTCAAAATTTGGTGCAGGGGTCTTTAACCTATGGTACATGCACAGAACTGTATTTCAGTGCAACTGCTTTTCTTTTATTTCTGCTTATATTTTATGAATTTAAAAACATTATCCCGAAAGGGCTATGTAAGCCAAACCAGACTGCCAAAGGAGTTCATGTGACAAAAAGATTAAGAATCCCTCATCGATTTTGTATAAGAAAATTTATGATAAAAGTGTATCAGAACACATTCATTTGTGGGGCGCCTGGGTGGCTCAGTCAGCTGAGCATCCAACTTTGGCTCAGGTCATGATCTCACAGTCGGTGGGTTAGAGTCCTTCTTCGGGCTCTGTGCTGACAGCTCAGAGCCTGGGGCCTGCTTTGGATTCTGTGTCTCCCTGTCTCTCTGCCCCTTCCCTGTTCATGCTCTGTCTCTGTCTCTCAAATATAAATAAACGTTAAAATTTTTTAAAAAAAGAACATATTCCTTTGTTTATCTGCATTCATAATAATATTAATACTGAACTGGATTGTTTCAGTTTGGTTACTCATCACTTAAGACTTAGAAATTCTCTCAAGGCTCAATTTGTAATGAGAAACTATGCAGAAATAAGTATATTATATAAATTTGTGGCCCATAAATTATTATATGGATATGGATTTAAATTAAAATTTATAGCACCGGGTGCCTCGGTAGCTTAGTCATTTAAATGTCCAACTTTGGCTCAGGTCATGATCTTGTGGTTTATGGGTCCAGGCCCCAAGTCCGGCTCTGTGCTGACAGCTCAGAGCCTGGAGACTGCTTCAGATTCTGTGTCTCCCTCTCTCTCTGTCCCTCCCCTGTCCACACACTCTCTCTCTAAAATTAACAAACATTAAAGAAAAATTATAGTTCAAAAGGTAAATGGTATGTTAAAATAAAGACATACTATTCAACAGAGAATATACAATATTTGATATTTTAGTTATTTACTCTATCTCCAATCATAATAAAAGATGAGGAGTCCTTATAAAAACAGGATATATTCTGTAGACTAAATCCACCATACCAGAGAATTAAGATTTTATCTTGGTTGTCTCTTCCTGGCTACAACTTGGGTTTCCTATTGTAATTCAATTAAGTAAAGAAATGATATAAATGAATGACAATGAATTGGAAAAAAAAAAATAAAAGACTGCTCTAATTCAATTTCAGCCTAAGAAACAGAGCTACAACAGCTAAGAAAGAAAAAAAAATACTAGGAGAGGAGTGGGTACACAATTATTACCTTCCAAGGAGTGTATATCAGTGTAAATGAGTTAGGAATTTCCTTAAAGTGACCTGGTCTCAGAACTTACTTTATAGTCACAAAGAGATAATATTTATGGGCATTTAAAATATATTTAGAATTTCATCTTTTTTACCTTTAGCCTACTTTCAAATATTGAACCAATTCCTTGAGCTTGTCTAATTAGTATAAATTGTGTCCATAGGAAACTAAATAAAAGAAAAAAGTTGACTTTAATTTTTAATTAAAATTAATTTATTTAGGGGTGCCTGGAAGGCTCAGTTGATTAAAGCATCCGACTTCAGCTCAGGTCATGATTTCATGGTTTGTGAGTTTGAGTCCCACACTGGGCTCCCTGCTATCAGTGCCAAGTGGCTTCAGATCATCTTTCCCCCTCTCTCTGCCCCTCTTGCACATGTGAATAAATATTTAAAAAGTAAAAATAAAAAACAAAAATATCCTAAAGGGGAATCTATGAAGGAAATGTTGCAAGGACACAAGGTACCAGAGACACCACTGAAAGCAAGATTCCTACATAGAATACAACGACTCTAAACTCATATTTTTCAATAATAACACTGAATGTAAATGGACTGAATGCTCCAATCAAAAGACATAGGGTATCAGAATGGATAAAAAAAAAAAATCTATTTGCTGTCTACAAGAGACTCATTAAAATTTTGTTTAATGTTTATTTCTGAGAGAGAGAGAGAGAGACAGCGTGAGCCAGTGGCAGTGGGGGGAGGGGGGTTCAGACAGAGAGGGAGACACAGAATCTGAAGCAGGCTCCAGGCTCTGAGCTAGCGGTCAACACAGAGCCTGATGCAGAGCTCGAACCCACAGACCATCAGATCATGACCTGAGCTGAAGTTGGACGTTTAACCGACTGAGCCACCCAGGCTCCCTGACCAAAGACTCGTTTTAAACTTGAGGACACTTTCAGATTGAAAGTAAGGGGATGGAGAAATATCTATATGCTACTGGAAGTCAAAAGAAAGCCAGAGTAGTCATAACTCTATCAGACAAACTGGACTTTAAAGTAAAGGCAGTAACAAGTTATGAAGAAGGACATTATATATTAATTACAGGGTCTATTCATCAGGGATAGCTAACAGTTATAAATGTCTATGCACCAAATTCAGAAGCACCCAAATACATAAAACAATTAATCACAAACAGAAACAATCTAATACTAATAGCAGGGGACTTTAATATTCCACTTACAGCAATGGATAGATCAACTAAACAGAAAATCACTGAAGAAACAATGGACTTGAATGACACATTGGATCTAATGGATTTGACAGATATACTTAGATCTCTATATCCTGAGGCCATGGAATTCACTTTCTTCTGAAGTGCGCATGGCACATTCTCCAAGATAGATCACACACTGGGATATAATGCAGCCCTCAATAAATATAAAAGAATTGAGATCATGACATGTTCACTTTCAGATCACAGTGGTATGAAACTTGAAATCAACCACAGGAAGAAGTCTGGAAAACCTCCAAAAACATGGAGGTTAAATAACACCCTACTAAAGAATGAAAGGGACAATCAGGCAATTAGAGAAGAAATTAAAAAATACATGGAACCAAATGAAAATGAAAATACAACAATCCAAACTCTATGGGATACAGCAAAGGGAGTCCTAAGAGGAAAGTACATTGCACACCAGGCCTATTTCAAGAAATTAGAAAAAGCACAAGTACAAAATCTAACAGCTCACCTAAAGGAACTAGAGGGAGAGCAACAAGAGCACCTCAAACCCAGTAGGAGAAGAGAAATAATAAAAATCAGGACAGATATAAACAATATAGAAACCAAAAACAAAAACCACAACAGTTGAACAGATCAATGAAATCAACAGTTGGTTTTTTGAAAAAATAAACAAAATTGACAAACCTCTAGCCAGGCTTCTCAAAAAGAAAATGGGGAGCACTCAAATAGACAAAATCATGAATGAAAATGGACTGATTGCAACCAACCCCTCAGAAATACAAGCAATCACCAGGAAATACTATGAAAAACTAAATGCCAACAAACAAGACAACATAGAAGAAATGGAGAAATTCCTAAACACACACCACCAAAATTCACATAGGAAGAGATAGAAAATCTGAACAAACCCATAATTAGTGAGGAAATCGAATCAGTTATCAAAAATCTCCCAACAAATAAGAGCCCTTGGCCACATGGCTTTCCTGGGGAATTCTACCAGACATTTAAAACAGAATTAATACCGATTCTATTCAAACTATTCCAAAAAAATAGAAATTGAAGGAAAACTTCCGGACTCATTTTATGAAACCAGCATCACTTTGATTCTCAAGCCAGACAGAGACCCAGCAAAAAAAAGAGAACTACAGGCCAATATTCTTGATGAACACGGATGCAAAAATCCCCAAAAAGATACTTGCAAATCGAATGCAACAGCACATAAAAAGAATTATCCACCAAGATCAAGTGGGATTCATTCCTGGGTTATAGGGCTGGTTCAGTATTCACAAATCAATCAATGTGATACATCATATTAATAAAAGAGGAGATAAAAGCCATATGATCCTGTCGATAGATGCAGAAAAAGCGTTTGACAAGATACAGCATCCTTTCTTAATAAAGACCCTCGAGAAAGTCAGGATAGAAGGAATGTACTTAAACATCATAAAAGCCATCTATGAGAAGCCCTCATCTAACATTCTCCTCAATGGGGAAAAACTGAGACATTTCCCCCAGAGATCAGGAACACGACAGGGATGTCCACTCTCACCACTTTTGTTTAACATAGTGCTGGAAGTCCTAGCATCAGCCATCAGACAACAAAAGGAAATAAAAGGCACCAGAATTGGCAAGAAGAAGTCAAACTCTCACTTTTCGCAGATGACATGATACTCTACATGGAAAACCTGACAGACTCCACCAGAAGCCTACTAAAACTGATCCATGAATTCAGCAAAGTCACAGGGTACAAAATCAACGTACAGAAATCGGTTGCATTTTTATACACTAATAATGAAGCAACAGAAAGAGAAATCAAGAAACTGATCCCCTTCACAATTGCACAAAAAACCATAAAATACCTAGGAATAAACCTAACCAAAGATACAGGGGATCTGTATGATGAAAACTATAGAAAACTTATTAAGGAAATTGAAGAAGACACAAAGAAATGGAAAAACATTACATGCTCATGGGTCGGAAAAACACTGTTAATATGTCATTACTACCCAAAGCAATCTACACATTCAATGCAATCCCAATCGAAATTGCACCAGCATTCTTCTCAAAACTAGAACAATCTTAAAATTTGTATGGAACCACAAAAGACCCCAAATAGCCAAAGTAATACTGAAGAAGAAAACCGAAAAGGGAGGTATCACCACCCCAGACTTTAGCCTCTACTACAAAGCTGTCATCATCAAGACAGTATGGTATTGGCACAAAAACAGACACATACACCAATAGAATAGAATAGAGAACTCAGAATTGGACCCATGAATGTATGGCCAACTCATCTTTGACAAAGCAGGAAAGAGTATCCAATGGAAAAAAGACAGCCTCTTTAACAGATGGTGCTGGGAAAACTGTATGGCAAGGTGCAGAAGAATGAAACTAGATCATTTTCTCACACCATACACAAAAATAAGCTCAAAATGGATAAAGGACCTAAATGTGAGACAGGAAACTATCAAAACCCTAGAGGAGAAAGCAGGAAACAACCTCCTTGACCTCTACTGTAGCAATTTCTTACTTGACACATCCCCAAAGGTAAGGGAATCAAGAGCAAAAATGAACTATTGGGACCTCATCAAGATAAAAAGCTTCTGCATAGCAAAGGAAACAATCAGTAAAACTAATAGGCAACTGACGGAATCGGAAAAGATAGTTGCAAATGACATATCAGATAAAGGGCTAGTATCCAAAATCTATAAGGAACTCACCAAACTCCACACCCAAAAAACAAATAATCCAGTGAAGAAATGGACAGAAGACATGAACAGACACTTCTCCAAAGAGGACATCCAGATGGCCAACAGACACATGAAACGATGCTCAGTGTCCCTCATCATCAGGAAAATACAGATCAAAATCACACTGAGATACCACCTCATGCCAGTCAGAGTGGCTAAAATGAACAAATCAGGAGACTCTAGATGCTGGTGAGGATGTGCAGAAATGGGCACCCTCCTACACTGTTGGTGGGCATGTAAACTGGTGCAGCCCCTCTGGAAAACAGTGTGGAGGTTCCTCAAAAAATTAACAATAGAATTCCCCTAGGACCCAGCAATAGCACTGCTAGGAATTTACCCGAGGGATACAGGAGTGCTGATGCATAGGGGCACATGTACCCCAAAGTTCATAGCAGCACTCTCAACTAGAGCCTACACAAGGAAAGAGCCTAAGTGTCCATCAACGGACGAATGGATCAAGAAGATGTGGTTTATCTATACAATGGAATACTACATGGCAATGAGAAAGAATGAAATCTGGCCATGTGTAGCAACATGGATGGACCTTGAGGGTGTTATGCTGAACGAAATAAGTCAGGCAGAGAAGGGCAGCTAACATATGTTTGCACGTATAGGAGGATTAGGAGGAACTTAAAGAGAACCGTGGGGGAGAGGGAAATAGTGGGGGAGAGGGAGGGAGGCAAACCCTGGGGTGAATATTTTAATTGAGGTATTTACACATGTGGGATAATTCATTGAGTACTTTTATGTAGATATTTTACACTTCAGGTAAAAGTTTTTAGAAAATAAAAGAAAAAGATATTTGCACACCACGAAATTTATCAAGGTGGATTTTAGTATATTCCTAAGGTTCTACAACCATCACTGCTAGATGCACTTACTTTTAAGTACCCTTCCTTCTTATCAAAATTGTTTTAAAATATTTTAATTGAGTTTATAAAATACACAATTTAATTTCCACATGTATCGTAAAACAGCTCAATGAAATCTGTATATGTGCATTCATCTGTGGAACCACCTACCACATCAAGAGGCTCTGGACCCCTCCAGCTACCGAGTTGGTTCCCCAGGCCCTCTCCCACTTGGCATGTCCCCCAGAATAACCACTAACCATTCTTAAAGTCCCTATATATTTGTTTTAAGCTTCACCACCCACAATCTATTTTTCTATTATTCACACAAAATTACTCAAGAGTTTTCCACACCAGATCATTCTTCTTCCTTTCTCTATTAATCCTCAATACATTAAGTTGGATTCTGCTCATTCTACTCCATTGAAACTCTTGTCAAGGTCACCAAAGATCACCCTACTATCAAAGCTAATAGTGATTTCACTCTTCTTGCTGTAATGCTCATCAATATTCAAACAATTGTCTACTCTCTCTGTAAGGAGCTTAGGTAGAGGAGGACTTCACCATATCTGGTAAATACTGGAGTAGGAAAAGATGGAAAAAGAGGCTTGACTTGAGAGAGACCACATGACAAGAGATTACTCTTTAAAGCTAAATTGATGTCTGAAGGACATCCTTCGTCCTCCTACCCAGTACATCATATTGCCCTCATGGAGGAAACCTATGGATGTTTTTCTTATCATTTTTCTAATGTTTATTTATTTTTGAGAGAGAGAGAAGGAGGGGCAAAGAGAGAGAGACAGAGAATGTGAAGCAGGCTCCAGGCCACAAAATGTCAAAACAGAGCCTAATGTGGGGGCTCAAATGCACAAACTGTGAGATCATGACCTGAGCCAAAGTCAGACGCTCAACCGATTGAGCCACCCAGGTGCCCCCATTTTTCTTATTATTATCAAGTGGTGTCCTTCCATATCTGGATGGCTGCACATCATCCTTTGGTCATTCATGAAAACTGTCACTGGAGTGGCCAAGATGGCGGAGTAGCATGTACATTCTCTGCTTCTCTCATCCCTGAAATTCAACTAGATTAGCATCAACAATTTTGCACACCTAGAAAACTGATCTGAGGACTAACACAACAATCTGCATAACTTGAGCCATGGAACTTGACAGGTATGCAGTGAAGAGAGGTGAACTGGGGGAGATAGAAGCCACGGAGGGTAGGGAGATGTTTTTGTGGTGAGAGGTCAGAGAAAGAGGGGTGAATACAGGAAAAGTACTCCCCCTGAAAGTAACTGGAGAGAAAGAGAAAGAGTGGAAACACTCACAAGTGACTGAACAAGAAAAGGAGAAAGGAGGAAGGAGAAAGGAGAGGGTTTCAATTCAGACTCTATAAACAGGAGAGAGTAGTCAGTACTGAGTACATAGCTTAATACCTGGTGGTTCTCTGGTGG
Source organism: Hyaena hyaena (assembly GCF_003009895.1). Taxonomy (NCBI): domain Eukaryota; kingdom Metazoa; phylum Chordata; class Mammalia; order Carnivora; family Hyaenidae; genus Hyaena; species Hyaena hyaena. Next base: position 106,261 of record NW_024081478.1, on the reverse strand, counting down.
GAAGGGCGAATCCCCAGGAGCAGGCAGCAACATCCAAGAGGGTCCACGGGTAACATGGGGAGAAGCAGTTCCCCTACTAGAAGAGCATTTGGTAGAGGATTTAAGCCACCTCACAGGCGAAGGTTCCAGCAGCCACAGCGATGTTTGCTGGTATTGGAACAAAGATGGTAGGGTGACGTGAAACCTGGTGTCAGTTTTATGATTTACCATAATTCCTGAACATCTGCTACTGTGTGATTGCACAAAATTTATCTGGGGCAAGCCAGCACCCAGACGCAATATTTGAGCTTTTGCAGCAGTGCCATCTCACGAACATTCCCCGGGGGCAACCTTCCAGCTTGCATTGCTTGGCAAAATCTTCCCCGAGAGTGTCAGAGCAGGTCCAAGCTTCAGAAGTAGGGATTTGAAAACACAGAGTCATCTAAGATAAAATTCAGAGGGAGGCAGGCTGATGACTCGGACATGGACAGTGTAGAAGCAGGAAGTGGACAGAAGCTGGAGACAAAGGAGGGGTGCTTGATTGCCAGCCCGTGAGAGTGCAGTGTTCCTATGCCAGAGACTGGGAAGCTAGGTGAAGCCATTTTCACGTCTCCTAAGCATGCTAATACACGCTTATGTGCATGAGTGCCACACTTTTCTACCCCCATAAGCTAAGCAGTGCTATCTAGTGGAGAACAGAGTCATTACACCAAGACCCATCCAACTGTGCCAACCAAGCCCTAGAGAACCACCACAAGACTCTCCACCTGCTTAGTACACAGACTATAAAGTGCTTCATGGTTTGACTTCTAGGGGAAACTGGATGTAGTTTCATTCGGATTTTGATCTGTTCGCTGATCCATCTATTCAGGGGTTTCCCCCCTTTTATTTTCTTAATCTTGAATACAGAAAGAGAAAAAAATTATTTTTATTTTCCATTTTTATATAAAAAGATTTTAACTTCTGGGGGGGAGTGGGGAGATAGACATGGAGGAGGGCACTTGTGGGGATGAGCACTGGGTGTTATATGGAAACCAATTTGACAATAAACTATTTGTAAAAAAATAAAAATAAAAAAATAAAGCTAAAAAAACAAAAACAAAACAAAAAAAGATTTTAACTTCTTTTACTATATTGGCCCTTTTTTTGTAATTTTTTATTCTGTTTTATTTTCTTCATTTTATTTTATTCTATTTTACTTTATCATTTGCTTTAACTTTTAAGCATTCTCTTACTTTTTTCCTTTTCTTTCCCTTTTTTATTTCTATTCTATCAAGTTTCTTTCAACAATCAGACCAAAACGCACCTAGAATCTAGCTTTCTTTACTTGATTTTTTGTGTTGTTTTTAATTTTTTAATTTTAGTTTTTTATTTTATTATTTTTCTTCCTCCAAAATGACAAAATGAAGGCATTCCCCCCAAAAGAAAGAACAGGAAGAAATGACAGCCAGGGACCTAATCAACACATATATAAGCAAGATGTCTGAACAAGAATTAACAATCATGATAATAAGAATAATAAGAACACTAGCTGGGGCTGATAGAAGCATTGAATCCCTTTCTTCAGAGATAAAAGAAGTAAAATCTAGTCAGGACGAAATTAAAAATGCTATAACTGAACTGCATTCTCAAATGGATACCATGGCGGCAAAAATGTGTGAAGGAGAACAGTGAATCAGTGATATAGAGGACAAACTTATAGAGAATAATGAAGCAGAACAAAGGAGGAAAACTAAGGCAAAAGAGCATGATATAAGAATTGGAGAACTCAGTGACTCATTAAAAAAGGAGTAGCATCTGAATCATAGGGGTCTTGGAATATAAAGAAAGAGAGAAAGGGGTAGAAGGTTTATGTAAGGAAATCATAGCATAAACTTTTCCTAACCTGGAGAAAGACACAGACATCAAAATCCAAGAAGCACAGAGAACTCCCATTAGATTCAACAAAACTCGACCATCAACAAAGCATATCATAGTCAAATTCATAAAATACACAGACAAAGAAAAAATTATGAAAGCAGTGAGTTCCTTAACCTGTAAGGAACACAAATTAGGTTTGCAGCAGACCTATTCACAGAAACTTGGCAAGCCAGAAAGGAGTGACAGGATATATTCAACGTGCTAAATTGGAAAAACATGCAGCCAAGAACTCTTTATCCAGCAGGGCTGTCATTCAAAATAGAAGGGGAGATAAAGGGCTTCCCAGACAAGCCAAAGCTAAAAGAGTTCATGACCACTAAGCCAGCCCTGCAAGAAATTTTAAGGGGGACTCTCAGAGGGAAGAAAAGATGAAAAGAAAAAAAAAAAAACAAAACAAGACAAAAGCAAGAAAGACTAGGAAGGACCAGAGAACACCGCAAGAAACTCCAACTCTACAGGCAACACAATAGCACTAAATTCGTATCTTCCAGTAGTCACTCTAAATATCAGTGGACTAATATCAGGGTATCAAAAGACATAGGGTATCATAATGGATAAAAAAAACCGAGATCAATCTAAATGCTCTTTATAAGAGACCCATTTTAGACCCAAAGACACCTTCAGATTGAAAGTAAGGGGATGGAGAACGATCCATTGCTAATGGTCACCAAAAGAAAACTGGAGTGGCCATATTTCTATCGGACAATATAGATTTTAAAATAAAGACTGTAAGAGAGATGAGAAAGGGAAGATAAAATCAGCATAAGACGGGAAATAATAAGGATTAAAGCAGAAATCAATGTTATAGAAATAAAAAAATAGTATCAATGAAACCAGGAGCTGGTTCTTTGAAATAATTAACAAAATTGATCAAACTAGCCAGTTTAATCAAAAGGAAAGGAAAGGACCCAAATAAATAAAATCAAGAATGAAAGAGGAGAGATCAAAACCAACACTACAAAAATACACAATAATGAGAGTTTTATAAACAATTATATGCTAAAAAATTGGAGAATCTGGAAGAAATGGACAAATTTCTAGAAACATATAAACAACCGAAATGAAACAAGAAGTGGATAATTTGAACAGATTGATCCATAATCAATAGAGAAATTGAATTAGTAACAAAAAATCTCACAAAAAATAAGAGCCCAGGGCCAGGGAAATTTCAGGGAAATTCTACCAAACATTTAAAGAAGAGTTAACACCAGTTCATTTGAAGCTGTTCCAAAAAAATAGAAATGGAAGGAAAACTTCCAAACTCATTCTATGAGGCCAGCATTACCTTGATTCCAAAACAAAAGATTCCACTAAAAAGGAGAATTATAGACCAATTTACCTGATGGACATGGATACAAAACTTCTCAACAAGATACTAGCCAACTGGGTCCAACAATACATTAAAAAAATTATTCACCATGACCAACTGGGAATCATACCTGGGATGCAGGGCTTGTTCAATACCCACAAATCAATCAATGTCATAAACCACATTAATAAAAGAAAGGACAAGAACCACATGATCCTCTTAATAGATGCAGAGAAAGCATTTGACAAAATACAGCATCCTTTCTTGATAAAAACCCTCAGGAAAGTAAGGATAGAAGGATCATACCTCAAGGTCATAAGAGCCATATATGAAAGATCTGTCTCTAATATCATCCTCAATGGGGAAGAACTGAGAGCTTTCTCCCTAAGGTCAGGAACAAGACAGGATGTCCACTCTCACCACTGTTATTCAACATAGTATTGGAAGTCCTAGCCTCAGCAGACAACACAAAGGAATAAAACGTATCCAAATTGGCAAGGAGGAAGTCAAATTTTTACTCTTCACAGGCGACATGATACTCTTATGGAAAACCCAAAAGAATCCACCAAAAAACTGCTAGAACTGATCCAGGAATTCAGCAAAGTCTCAGGATATAAAATCAATGCACAGAAATCAGTTGCATTTCTATATACCTATAATGAAGCAGCAGAAAGAGAAATCAAAGACTCGATCCCATAAAATATCTACAAATAAACTTAACCACAGAGGTGAAAAATCTATACACTGGAAACTATAGAAAGCTTATGGAAGAAATTGAAGAAGACACAAAAAATGGAAAAATACCCTATGCTCATGGACTGGAAGAACAAATAATGTTAAAATGTCGATACTAACAAAGCAATCTACATATTTAATGCAATCCCTATCAAAATAAAACCAGCATTCTTCACAGAGCTAGTACAATCATAAAATGTGCATGGAACCACAAAAGACCCCAAATATCCGAAGCAATCCTGAAAAAGAAAACCAAAGCTGAAGTCATCACAATTCTGGACTTCAAGCTGTATTACAAAGCTGTAATCCTCAAGACAGTATGGTACTGGCACAAAAACAGACACTCATATCAATGGAACAGAATAGAGAACCCAGGACAGACCCACAAACCTATGGCCAACTAATCTCTGACAAAGCAGGAAAGAATATCCAATGGAATAAAGACAGTCTCTTCAGCAAATAGTGCTGGGAAAACTGGCCAGCGACATGCAGAAAAATGAACTTGGACCACTTTCTTACACTATACACAAAAATAAACTCAAAATGAATGAAAGGCCTTCACAGGAAGCCATCAAAATCCTAGAGAAGAAAGCAGGCAAAAACCTCTTTGACCTTGGCCACAGCAACTTCTTACTCAACATGTCTCTGGAGGCAAGGGAAACAAAAGCAAAAATTAATTACTGTGACCTCAATAAGATAAAAAGCTTCTGCATGGCAAAGAAAACAATCAGGAAAACTGTGCTGACAGCCAGCTCAGAGCCTGGAGCCTGCTTCAGAATCTGTATCTCCCTCTCTCTCTCTCTCTCTCACCCTCCTTTGCTCATGCTGCCTCCCCCCCCCCAGAAATAAATAAAACATTAAAAAAAATCTTTTTTAAAGAAGACATCCAGATGGCTAATAGACATATGAAGAAATGCTCAACATCACTCATCATCATGGAAATAGTAATCAAAACCACAATAAGATACCACCTCACACCAGTCAGACTGGCTAAAAAACAAACAAACAAAAAAAAAAACCACAAACCCCCCCCCCCCCAACTCAGGCAACAACAGATGTTGACAGGGATGCAAAGAAAGAGGATCCCTTTTGCACTGCAGATGGGAATGCAAACTGGTGCAGCCACTCTGGAAACCAGTATTGAGGTTCCTCAAAAAAATTAAAAATAGAACTACCCTATGGCCCAGCAATTGCACTACTAGGTATTTATCCAAAGGATGCAGGTGTACTGTTTCGAAAGGGCACATGCACCCCAATGTTTATAGCAGTGCTATTGACAATAGTCAAAGTATGTAAAAAGCTCAAATGTTCATCGACAGATGAATGGATAAAGAAGATGTGGTATATTTATACAATGGAGTATTACTCAGTGATCAAAAAGAATGAAATCTTGCCATTTGCAACATGTGGATGGAACTAGAGGGTATTATGCTAATTGAAATAAATCAGTCAGAGAAAGACAAATATATGATTTCACTCGTGTGGAATTTAAGATACAAAACAGATAAACATAAGGGAAGGGAAGCAAAAATATATATAAAAACATGGAGGGGTCAAAACATGAGACTCTTCAGTATAGAGAAAACTGAGGGCACTGTGGGTGGGGGGGATCGGCTAAATGGACAAGGAGCATTAAGGAGGATACTTTTTGGGATGAGCACTGAGTGTTATATGTAGGGAGTGAATCACTGGATTCTATTTCTGAAATCATTATTACACTGTATGCTAACTAACTTGGATGCAAATTTAATAAAAAAATTAATGATAATGATAAAAAAAACCTGTCATTTTAATAAAGCAGTGCTGAGCCCCCATCTGTATAACCACTCTGTGTGGAAATTCCACTTTTCATCAGCCTAGTACATTTTCAATTCCTCTGAAAGGGAAAAGGAGTAATTTTTTAAGAACTGTTTCATTATATATAATGAAAAACATACGTGAAAGGTGTGCCACAAAAATAGATCAAAACTTGTAAGTTACTATTTTTAATGTTTTTGAGGGAGAGGTAAGGGAGAGGGAGAATATCCCAAGCAGTTTCCACGCCCAGCACATAGCCCCTATGGGGCTCCATCTCATGACCCTGGGATTGTGACTTTGAGACCATGACCTGCAGGTGCCCCTGTAAGTTACTATTTTTAAACTAGCTAAACAACAAAGATACAAAGTAGTAAAGAACAATATGATTCAGAATTAGAAAACCTCAACTCCATGGCAGGCATTCTGTCACAATTTTTATTTATATCAAATCATCACATTGGACACTGTAAGTATCTTACACTTTTGTCAATTACCTCAACAAAAATCGGAAAAAAAATCACAAATGGGGTGACAGACCTCAGGAGAAATAATAAAGTTTAAACTAGAAGTGTGGTGGGTGGAATGCACAGAATAGGTGAAAGGATTAAGAGGTACAAACTTCCAGTTATAAAATAAATTTGTCACAGAGATGAAAAGTACAGCATAACGAATATAGTCAGTAATAGTGTATTAACATTATAAAAGAAAAACAGAATAAACTAGAAGGAACACAAAAACTAAGGCATATAACAGATTATTATGCCCCATAAAGAACATGAGCCAATTCTTAAGTTGATGTTTCCCTACTAATTTTAGTTGTCTGATGCTCATTTTCTAGTAATTTTTCAGGAAGGAAGGGCTTATGACAATGATAGTCTCATCAAATATTGATACGATATCAACACTTGATATGATAATTTATACACTTTGTACGTGAGAGTTGCTTTTGCTGGATATAAAATCTTTAGCCTATATTTTCCCCTTGAGTATCCAAAATACATTGTTCCACTTTCTTTTGGCAAGAAGGTTCACTGTCAAAAGTCTAGTAATATTCCAGTTTTCTCCTATTTTGCAAATGTAACAATATATTAAATTCTATTAAATAGTGTATTTGTTATATGTTTGAAACAATTCACACTATATTTTGCCAAATCTAAGATGATCTCAAATTTGAATACCATAATTTTCTGTATTGATGAAAAAGGAAAAATTACATTCCACTGTGGTTTCGGCTTTTGGCTTTGTCCAGCAAAGCCAAAGGTGGCAGAAAGGATTGCTCGAGACTCCATGCAATTCAAGAGAGATGAGAGGGAGGCTAAGGAAAGTCTCCCCAAGCTGCTCTCAAACTCCTGTATTTACTAGGCATACATTTTAGGGCAAACATCGTGCAATATGCCAGTGGCTACATTCCATTAAGAACTATAGAAAGCATGCAAAAAAAAACCCGAAAAAACAAAAAACGAAAAACACAAGGTGTTCCCAAGACTACAAAAGAGCAGATGCTGAAAGCAGGTGGAGAACATGACAAGCTATTCCATAATTAACACGGTCTAAGGAATTCTTGAGCACAGGCAGGACCCAACCCCTAAATACGCATTAACTAGATATTGGCCCACTGTTTCAGGAGGGCCAGAAAGCAGTGTAATGCATTCCCTATAATCTCCTTAACCAGGACATAGCTATGTGATATCCAACATTCTAATTTTAAGGGATATTAAAATGTAAAGAAATGTGGTTGCAGATGAAACTCTGGCTATTCATTTTCTATTGCTGTATAACAATTTACCATAAACATAGTACTAAACTTAGTACTAGAGTAGAACCTTGAAAGAATGAGAGAACAAGTTCCTTTTAATGATTATGTAGAATAGGTACACAACTGGATTAAGAAGCGAATGATGCCACAGGTCAGCAGTATGAAGTTTCCAGAAATCAGGAAATGTTCAATTTTGAAATGAGACTGAAGAGGCACAAAGGATAATGCAGTTTTGCCTGGATTGTGTGTGCCTCTGCCCACACCAGAGAGGAAGAAATTCTAATGAAGTAAAAATATCATACATCACAGAACTGATATAACATAGTCAAAGTATACATTAAGTTTTTAAATTCTGCAGCCATTTCTTCAAATATTCCGTTTATTTAGAATGAAAGACAAATCCTACCTAATGTTGAGTACTACTAATTTTTGTTTCTTAAGAAAGGTGAAAGGGGAACCAAATGAAAAAGAATTAGAAGTCCTTAGGCGTGTGTTTTAGTACTTAATCTTGACAGTCTGTGACCTTGACCAAATCACTCATGCTGTTTGCAAGTTCCTTTCCCTCACCCATAAAGTGGAGGCAAACTGGATGACAATGTCATTCATAGCTCTAAAAATCACGACTCTATTAAATCAGTGACAGTGCCTGGCTTGTAGTAGACGCCCAAAATTATTTGTTAAAAGTATAACATCTCAAAATGGAATCCCGGAAATCCTGAAAATCTGGAACTACTTATTACTACAAAGTTTCGATTTTGTGTTTATTAAATTAAGTGGTTTCCTATTCCTGGTATAAAACTCAAGGATTTTTGCTGCGCAATTCCATTACTTAGCTAGCAACTGGAACCTCTCCGCCTTGCTAGAGAGCCAAAGGTACCGCGTAAATTCAGTGTTTTAGCTCATTTAGAGCTGCAGGATCCTTGCTCGCAGCGGATCCATTCACAACTCCCACCTGCGGCAAGGCCTATCCCCTCCCCCGGCGGCCACACCCAAACCGGAAACCAGGACGTCCCTGGGGTTGACGGGAAGGCTCAGCCCGGCGGCACGCTTCCCAGCCCCGCCCCCTCCGGTGATGTCACCGTCCGCCCCTTGACCTCGCGGTCCCGCCCCCTTCCCTGCCTACCCATAGCCAGCGGCGGCGGCGACTCTTGGAGGAGATGGAGGTGTCCCAGCCGGTAGCCGCAGCTCAGGGGGAAGAGGCGTCCTGCTCTTCCTGGGGGGCCGGCAGGTGAGAAGATGAGTGAGAGCGCGAAGCAGCGAGGGATGGCAGGCGGGACCCGGGCGCCGGCTTTCTGCTGCTCCCGCTCGGGCGGCCAGGGAGCGCGCGTGAGGCCGCGGAGCCGGGCAGAACCGGCCCTGGGAGGCGAGGGGAGCGCGCGGAGTGGGTGTGGCGCCTTGCGTTTAGACCTCTGCGGCTCCCGGCTCCTCTGAAGAGAAAGGCCACCTCTCGGTCCTTTCGGCCCTCAGGTCCAGTTGGGGTCTGCCGTCCTCCCAGGCACCGGACGTGGGGCGGGGGGTGTAGCGGGGGTGGAGAAGGCCCCGCGGAGAGTTCTGGTCCCGGTCGCTTGGTGTGAGCTTCCCAGTCCTGGTGCCAAACACCTTTCTACCTCCTTTCGGTGAAATGAAAGCTAAGAGCCCCCTGTGAGCGATCCTGCACTGAGACCCTCCTTTGAAAACTGTTACCAGAGGGAACTTGGTAATGATGAATCCGTGCCAATCAGGACATCCTGCGGCCTCTGTTCACTACAGTTTAAAAAAAAATCCAGGGAAAAACCTACGAGTTACTTATTCCCTAGTTGGTGTTGGGTTTGGTGGGGTTTTTTTTTTTTTTTCAACTTCTATTTCATTCCTGCAAAATTGGGGGAAGTGTTCGTGTAGTTCCTGTTATCAGTCATCTCATAATTAATAAAGCCGTTACTTACATACTGCCTACTACTAGAATACAATATTCCAAAGAGAGAAGTGATGGATATGTGACTTTGAGCTGATATGAACCTGTCTATAAACCTGTAGCTTTTTCGCCAGTTCACATTGAAGGGATATTTTCGGTTCCATGATATTACCTGCCGTTGCCAACATTGCCACATTTACTTGAGGGAAATTATGTAATACAATCAAAGCCTCCCCTTATTTAAAAGGATTTTTGATTGCCATATAGATCTTATTACAAAAATGATTTTTGAAACATTCCAGTAAGACGGAATTTTCTGAAAAATCAGTGCCAGTCATATCATTAAGTGACAAAGCTGGTTAGAATGGAGTTCATGTTTACTTAAGAGTTGTACCCACTAGACCATTGTCCTCCAGGCAGGGAAGGCAGCTAGGGATAAGAAAACTGAAGTAAGAAATTTTGTTTATTTTCTTATTTTATCAGTATGCCAGAAGAACATATTGTGTATGTGTTGTGTTTTTATTAGATAGGTGATCTCTTAAACACAGCTATCTCCTGGTCTGTGTGCATAATTGCAATCAGGAAAATTTCTAATAGTTACTCATGTATAACTTAGCTAGAGGCTGATATCATTTGATAATACCAATCAATCAGTGTTTGATAAGATAAATAATAACATTTTGATTAACTATATTTAAAAATCCTTTGGCCATATATCAGTACCAGGCTTAGGAAATTGGATTCCAAAACCTTAATTTTGGGTTTTCACATTATTTTTAGAATCCTGTAATTGATAGAGTTTCCCAGAACCTGGAGAGGATTCACTTTTTGCCAAGATGATATTGATCTTAGCTGTCACTGTGGCTCAGGCCAAAATGCCCCAGGCTGATTTCCTTGCTTGGGAGCCATTCCTATTTCCCAGTGTTCATCCTGTTTTCATCTTTCTTGGTATGCCATGCTGTGAAAAATTGGGATGAGCTGCAGTAAATGATGCATAAGTATGCCTTATCATGATAGTATGCTTAAAAATTTTTTTGTTTTTAAATTTCCTTAAGTAATCTCTACACCCAGCGTGGGACCTGAATTCACAACCCTGAGATCAAGAGTTGCAAGCTCTACCAACTGAGCCAACCAGGCGCCCCCTTTTTTTTTAATTTTTAAAGTTCATTCAACAGATAGATTTGAGTGCTTTCTTAATGCCTACTTTGAGATGCAATAGGCAGTATAGCATGGTGGTCAAGAGCTAGACAGTGTAGGTTAAGATTCTGGGTCTGTCCTTTACCTGCTCTGGAACCTCAAGTTGGTTAAATAAACTTCTGTGAGCGTCAGTTTTTTTCCTCTGTTCAGTGGAGGTGGTAATAGTGCCTATCTTAAAAAGTTGTTGTAAGGGTTAACTGAGTACATCTACAGCACTTAAAACGATGTGTGGCACAGTGTTTCCTCTTGAATTATTATTACATGCCAGGTACAGTTTTAGGTATTTGGAATACATTAGTGAATTCTTAACAGATCATACACTTTCTTGGGGAAGGCAGACAGTGAACAATTAGTAATTTGAAGGACGTACAGCAGGTTAGTGAGTTAGGGAGTGACCTAAGGAGGAGGAGAGGCATCTCATTGAAAGGGTGATCAGGACTGGTCTATGTAATATTTGTGAGGCATTATTTTAGTTGAGGCTTACCTGATAAGAGTCAGCCATTCAGAGATCTAAAGGGGGAACATTCCAAGCAGAGGGATAAGCAGTATAAAAACTCTGAAGTGTTAGCATGCTTGGCTTTTTGAGGAACAGCAAGTTGACCAATGTGGGAAAGTAGTGGGAGTTGTAATTGAAGAGGTAATTGGGAGGCAGAACACCAAACCCTTTTGAACATGGTAAGGTGTTTCAGTTTTATTCAAAAAGTAAAAGAGAGTTACTTAAGAATAGTTCTAAGTAAAGGAGTAACATCTGACTACATTCTAAAAAATTTAGGTTGTTATATGGAGAATAAACTGAAGTGGGATGGCAGTGGTATCACTCGAGAGACTAGTTAGGAGTCCTTTGAAGTCGTTCAGATGAAATATGATGATGGTTTGGCCTGAGATTATACTAGGACACAGATGGAGAAAATGAAGGAACAAGTTAAGAAGATCTCTAGAGTCTGGGCCTGAGCAAATGAGTAAATGGTGATACCAGACACTGAATTGGCAGAAATTGGGGAAAAATAGGTTAAGCAGGGAAATTGAATTCTGTTTGGGGCTTGTTATGTTCATGAAACCAGTTAAACATCTGAAGAGAGATTGTTCTAGCAGGTGTGGAAAATGTACACGGCAGATGAGAGATCAAACGTGGAGAATTGAGTTTAGATATCCTCAGTATCTGGTAAATTCTATATATGGAATGAATGAGATTACCTAAAGAGATTGTGTATGTTAGACAAGGTTTATGGGGCACTCCCAACAAACTTGTGAAAATACGGATTCATCAGAATATATGTAAATCAATATCTGAACACCTGAGAATAAAACTATAGGCCATAATTTTAAAATACACAGAATAGACAGTGAGTGAATTGAATTTTGACCTATTTTTACATTGGAAATAAAGGAATGGAAATAAAATATATATCTGGTTTGTAAAATCCTCTTTAGTAACTGCCATGTATAATTGACTATTAAATTACAGAACGTGAATATTAAATAGCCATACTTGCTCTTATAAGTTGTGTTTTATTTTTTCAGTACCAATACAAATTTGCCCGTCATGTCAGCAGAGTCTGTGGAGATTGATGATGCATTGTACAGGTGAGAGCTTTATGGAAACTAAAACTTATTTTCCTCATTTATTGTTCTAAAGTAATGGAATACTCTATTTGAAAATACCATTAGACCTATGCAGAGTTTTATAAATATCCTAAGAGTTCTTGAAGTTAAAATTAGGGTTTTGTCTGATTTTTCTTTTCTGTAGTCTGAAAGCTTGAATAATATTTAAATCTCAGTTGCTTTAGGTTTAGGTGATACGACTAAGAATGATATTGGATACACCTAGGTGATTCAGTCTGTTAAGTCTCTGAACTTCAGCTCAGGTCACGATCTTGCGGTCTGTGAGTTTGAGCCCTGCATTTGGCTCTGTGCTGACAGCTCAGAGCCTGGAGCCTACTTCAGATTCTGCCTGTGCGCCTCTCTCTCTTTCTTCTCTCTCTCTCTGCCCTTCCCCTGTTCATGCTCTATGTCTCTCTCAAAAATAAACATTTTAAAAAAAAAGAAAAAAAGAGGGTTGCCTGGGTAGCTCAGTCAGTTAAGGGCCTGACTTCAGGTTAGGTCAAGATCTCACCATCTGTGGGTTGGAACCCTGCATTGGGCTCTGTGCTGATAGCCTGGAGCCTGCTTCAGATTCTCCCTCTCTCTCTGCCCCTACCCTACTCACATTCTGGCTCTCTCTGTCTCAAAAATACATATTAAAAAAAAAAAGAAAAGAAAGATTTTGTTATCCACTATAAAATATACTTCTTGTTTTTGGACAGTAGTACATATTACGTTTTTTGGTAGTGCAGGAGTCTCATGAAAAACAATCCATTCTGCGTAAATTATCCGGTATATCTAGAGATTGTTTTTACTTCAGTGTAATCTCATTAACAACATTGTATGTTTGCACTATATAGACAGCAAAGAAGTACTATGTGGCTGAAGAACTATGATTTGAATGGAATTTAGTGAGATTCTTTTTTACTATTCCTTTTCATGAAATCAAAATACTTTTATCAGAATTAAAGAGAAAATTTATATACATTGCTATCACTTTTTTTTTTTAAGTTTTTTATTTACTTATTTAAGTAATATCTACACCTAACCTAGGACTTGAACTCTGGATCCAGAGATGAAGAGTCACATGGTCTTCTGACTGCACCAGCCAGATGCCCCTACATTACTATCACTTCTAAGACTTTTTTTAAAATAATACTTCAAGTTGTTTGAATGGCAGATAGTATAATCCCCTTATATGGAAGGTAATTTAAAAGGTTTTAGATTTCTTCTGTGTATAATTATGAAAAATGGATTTTTTATAGGTAGAATTTGGTACAATAAAGCTATTGTATATTTTGAATTCTTTTTTTATATTGTTTTTATATGGGATGCTGAGTCAGTTTTGAGCATTTTGGGAGGAGCTGATGTGTACATCGTAGTATGTTAATTTCAATTAATATTTTGGAATTGGAAAATGAGAGAAGACAAAACTTAATTTTGCTTATGTGAAAATTATTTTACCATACAGTTTCCTGAATATAAATATACAGTAGTTTAGAAATCACCTTACGTTTATAGTCTTAATCTGTAATTATGATTTTTTTTTTTTTTTTTTATTTCTAGGACAGAGAGAGAGAGACAGTGCGAGTAGGGGAGGGTCAGAGAGAGAGGGAGACACAGACTCTGAAATTGGCTCCAGGCTCTGAGCTGGCAGTCAGCACAGAGCCCGACGCGGGGCTCGAACCCATGAACCACGAGATCATGACCTAAGCGAAAGTCGGACGCTTAACCGACTAAGCCACCCAGGCGCCCCTGTAATTATGATATTCTTAATGTCCTTTTGATCACATTCTTGGGATAACAAATGGCAGCTTCTTAAGAAAGCAATGGTTAATTTTATCTGTTATTTAGCTACAACCTTGTGAAACTTTTTTATATCCCTCCAACCCTGTAATGGCTGATTAATGAACATAATTTTTGGTAAACCAGAAATTAAATTTTCCATTTGCAGCATTGTATAAGGAGGCTACAGTTTGCTTGACTGAAAATGACAGAATATAGCAGTTTATTTATGATCAGGTATTTTTGGATCATAAAATAGTTCAATTTTAATTTTGTGGGGAACTTCTATACTGTTTTTTATAGCAGCTAGACCATTTTACATTTCTACCAATAGTGCACAAGGATTCCAATTTGTCCACATTCTAACCGACACTTGTTATTTCCTGGCATTTTGTTCTTGTGCAATGGCCATCCAAACAGGTGTGAGGTGATATCTCATTATGGTTTTGCATTTCCTTGACAATTAGTGATGTTGACACCTTTTCACATCCTGTTGGCCATTTGTGTATCTTTAGAGAAGTGTCTGTTCTAATTCTAGCTCATTTTTAAATCAGATTCCTTGAGAGTTTTTTTGCTATTGAATTATAGTTCCATATATAATTTGGATATTAACCTCTTATCTTGAGGGGCGCCTGGGTGGCTCAGTCGGTTAAGCGTCTGACTTCGTCTCAGGTCATGATCACACGGTTTGTGGGATTGGGCCCCACATCGGGCTCTGTGCTGACAGCTAGCTCGGAGCCTGGAGCCTGCTTCAGATTCTGTGTCTCCCTCTCTCTCTAACCCTCTCCTGCTCACGCTGCGTCTCTCTCTCTCTCTCAGAAAAAAAAAAAATGATCTTGAGGTTCTCATGTATTTTTTAGCATGTTTCGTGGAATACTGTAAACCTTGAGTAACACTATGGGACTCCTACAGAGTGCCACTAATGATGTGGGAAGTGCTCCCTAGAAGTAGAGAAAAGTCATGACAATACTTGATGAATTGTTGAAAGTTGAATTACTTGATATATACCGTAAATTGAGGTCTGCAACTGTGGCTGCCTGCTATTTCAAGATACATAAATGCCGCAGAAGGACCACTGTAAAAAAAAAGGAGGAAATTTTTGAAGTTGCAGCTATACCAGCAGACACAAAAACCTTGCACTTTTTGCAAAGTACTTTTTTATCTCATACTGAAAATGCAACTTCTATGTGGGTAGGAGTTGCTCTAAGAAAAGCATTCCTGTGTACTCTAATATGATTCAAGAAAAAGCAGAGTCATTATAAAGACAACTTAAAGCAAAATGAAGTTAAAGGATATAAAGCTGGAGAATTTAATGCAGCAAGGAGTAGTTTCATAATTTAGAAAGAGACTTGGCTTAAAAAATGTCAAGATAACAGGAGAAGCACTTGCTGAAGAAGAGGTAGCAGTTGAGTTCCCAGATGCCTTTAATTAAGAAGATCATTGTGGAGAAAGAATATCTACCTGAACAGGATTCCAGTGCAGATTAAAGTGTCCTATTCTGGAAGAAAAGTGCCACAAAGAACATTTATTAGCAAGGAAGAGAAACAGGCACCAGGAAGAAATAGGCTAACTCTACTGTTTTGTGCAAAGGCAACTGGGTTAATGATCAGGACTGCCCTTACCTATGAAGCTACTAAGCCCTTTGAGCCTTGATGGGAGAAAATAAAGCATCAGCTGCTAATCTTTTGGTTGTAAAACAAGAAGGCCTGGACAGTGAAACCCCTTACTCTGGAATGGTTTCATTGATGCTTTGTCTCTGAAGTCAGGAAGTACCTTGCCAGTAAGGGACTATCTTTTAAAGTTCTTTTGATATTGGACAATGTCCTTGGCTACCCAGAGCCCTATGAATTCAGTAGGAAAGGCATCAAAGTGGGCTGCTTGCCCCCGAACACGACATCTCTATTATGTCAAGATTTTTTTGTAATGCTTATTTATTTTTGAGAGAGAGGCAGAGACAGAGTGTTAGCTGGGGAAGGGGCAGAGAGAGGGAGACACAGAATCTGAAGCAAGCTCCAGGCTCTGAGCTGTCAGCACAGAGCCTGATGGCAGGGCTCAAACCCACACGCCATGAGATCATGATCTGAGCCAAAGTTGGATGCCCAACCGACTGAGCCACCCAGGTGCTCCACAACATCTCTAATTCAGCCTCTAGATGAGGGGGTCACAAGGACCTTAAGGCTCATTACACTTGGTACTCTAATGAAAGGATTATTAATCCTGTGGAAGAGAACCTTGATAGAACATCATGAAAGTCTGGAAGGTTTATAGCTGAAGATATTGTTGTTATAGAAACAGCCATGAAAGCCATCAAACCTACACAGTAAATTCCTACTGGAGAAAAGTGTGTGTAGATATAGTACATGACTTCACAGGATTAATGACGGAGCCAATAAAGGAAATTAAGAAAGTGATTGTAAGGGCGCCTGGGGGTCTCAGTTACTTAAGTATATGACTCTTGATTTCAGCTTGGGTCATGGTCTCACAGTCTGTGAGATCAAGCCCAGGTTGGGGCTCTACGCTGACAGCACAGAGCCTGCTTAGGACTCTCTCCCTGTCTCTCTCTGCCCCTTCCCCCACTTGTGTACTCACACACAACATGTGCTCTCTCTCTCAAAATAAGTACTTTTTTAAAAAAAGAAAGTGATTGTAGATATGGTTGAAAAAGACAGGGGTGGAGGAGTGTAAATAGGTTTCAGGGTACAGATTTTGGAGAAATTCAAGAGGTAATAGACACTACACAAGAGGAATTAACAAAATGGTTTGATGGAGGTGAGTGCTTCCAGAGCAGTGCAAGATGATGTGGAAGAATATGTAGAAGAAGCACAGACAGAAAATAAATTTGACATTAGGCAATCTGGCAGAAAGGATCTGATTATTCAGGACTGCTTTTGACTTCTTTTATGAAATGGACCCTTCTGTGATGTGGGCACTGAAATTAAAGGAAATTGTGGAAGGATTGGTGTCATGTAAAAACGTATTTAGAGAAATGAAAAAGCAAAAAATTCAGACAAACCATGATGTATTTCCATAAAGTTACATTGAGTGTAGTTTTATCTCTTGCATACCCTTTCCCCTCCTCCACCTCTGCTGCACTAAGACCACCCCTCTTCCTCCTCCTCTCTTTCTTATTCATTGTGAAGATGACAGTGATGAAGACCCTTATGATCTGCTTCCATTTAAAAAATAGTAAATGATCATTATACTGTATAGGTAATAAAATGATTTGTTGTATATGAATGTGTCTTCATATGAAAAATGAGTGTACAGCAAGAACTGTATGAGACGTTTTTTGTCATCATAGTCATCATTTGTCGTCTTATACTCATTGTACTGATTGTGTAGAACATCATGTGCAAGATTCATGGAAGTGGATAGCCTATCCTTACATAGGTATGAGGTGAATATGTAATGTAAAATCAATGTGTTTTCTTACTGTTGTATATATTTTTGCCTTCAAAGAAATGCATTACTCTACAGTATGCCCCCCCATCATTGGAGAAACTGTTTATCAGCTTCTCATTACCAGTAAATGGGTTTTTTAGAAAATATAACAATGTTTCCAATACTGTAGAGGTGCATGACTATAGTAATGTATGCCATAAAAATTTTGTAAAGATTTATTCATTAATGTATAATCTAGGCTACCAAGAAGCAATTGAATCAGGTACCCTAGGCTACCAAAATCTTGTTGCTGTTGCTTTGTTTTCAGTACATGGACTGTTAAACCTACAGATAAATACGGATTCTTTTTCACATTTTCTTTTCATTTTTAATGTATACTGTTGGTAATACATATAACATCTACAGTGTTTTGTATCGTGTTAGACAATTTTGATATAGATACTGACAGATGATTCATCTTGTAAACAGCTGATGGCAGTTTACAGAATCAAATACAGTGCAGTACTGTAAATGTATTTTCCTTTTGATTTTCTTAATATTTTCTGTATCTCACTTTATTGTAAGAATACAGTATATAATACATAGAACATACAAAACATGTTAAATGACTGTTTATGTTATTGGTAATGCTTCCGATCAAGAGTAGGCTATTATTAGTTGAGGGTTTTTTTTTTTTTTTGAGCCAAAGTTATACACATATTTTTTACTGTGTAGAAAGTTAGTGCCCCTAACCTAACATTTCTTAAGGGTCAACTGCATTTCTTTTTGATTGAGCTTTGATAGTTTGTCTCTTTTGAAATACATGTTTCTAACCTAATGGTTTAATTTAGTTGCATAAAATTGTTTGTAATTTTCCCTGAATACCTTCCCTAATGTCCATAGAATCTGAAATGATGTTCCTTCACCCATTACTCTTATTGGTAATTTTTCTATCTTTTCTGTTTTCCTGATCATTCTGGCTAGAGGTTTATCGATTTTATTAAATTCTCAAAGAATCAGCTTTTAGTTTAATTGATTTTCCATATTATGTTTTCTGTTTTGTATCTCAGTGATTTCTGTTCTTTTTGGGATTTTTCTTCTGCTTACTTTGATATTAATTTGCTTTTCTTTTTTTAATTGAATTTTTTATTTAAATTCCAGTACAGTTAACATACAGTGTTATATTAGTTTCAAGTGTACAGTGTAGTAGTCAACAATTTTATACATTACTCAGTGCTCATCAGGATAAGTGTATTCTTTAATCACTATCACTTATTTTACCCATCTTCCCATCCTGCCTGCCCTCTGGTAACCATCAGTTCTCCATAGTCTGTTTCTTGGTTTGTCTCTTTTTTTCCTTTTCTCCTTTGTTTTGTTTCTTAAATTCCACATGAGTGAAAGTATATGGTATTTGTCTTTCTCTGACCATCTTATTCTGCTTCACATTATGCTCCCTAGCTCCATCCATCTATACTCTCCATGTTGTAGGAAATGGCATGATTTCATTCTTCATAGTTGAATAATATCCCATTGTATAGGGATACATTGTATATGTACCACATCTTCTTTATTCATTCATCTATCCGTGGACATTTGGGGTGCTTCTGTAATTTGGCTATTGTAAATAATGCTGCAAGAAACATAGAGGTGCATGAATCCCTTTGAATTAGTGTTTTTGTATTTTATGGGTAAATATCTGGTAATGTGATTCCTGGATCATAGGGTAGTTGTATTTTTTACTTTTTGAGGAATCACCATACTGTTTTCCATAATAGTTGCACCAGTTTACATTTCCCACAAACAGTGCACAAGGGTTTCTTTATCTCCACATCCTCACCAACCCTTTTTATTTTTTGTGTTGTTGATTTTAGCTGATGTGTGAGGTGATATCTCATTGTGGTTTTGATTTGCATTTTGCTGATGATAAGTGATGTTGAGCATCTTTTCATGTGTCTATTAACCATCTGTATGTTGTCTTTGGAGAAATGTCTGTTCATGCTGATGTCTGAAACATTACTGCCTGTACTCTCTTGTAGGATTTTTATGGTTTCAGGTCTCACATTTAGTTCTTTAGTCCATTTTTAATTTATTTTTGTGTATGGTATAAGAAAGCGGTCCAGTTTCATTCTTTTGCATGTTGCTGTCCCGTTTTCCCAACACATTTTATTGAAGAGACTATCTTTTTCCCATTGCATATTCTTTCCTCTTTTGTTGAAGATTAACTGTCAAAATAATTGTAAGTTCATTTCTGGGTTTTCTATTCTGGTCCTTTGATCTGTGTGTTTATTTTTGTGCCGGTACCATACAGTTTGAGTACTGCAGCTTTGTAAAACAACTTGAAGTCTGGATATATATATATAAGTTTTGTTGTTTTTTTTTTTTTTTTCTATTTCAGGATTGCTTTGGCTTTTCAGGGTCTTTTGTGGTTCCATACAAATTTTATGATTGATTGTTCTAGTTCTGTAAAAAATGCTATTGGTATTTTTGTATTGTAGGAAATCTAAATTTGTAGATTGCTTTTGGGAGTATAGACATTTTAACAATATTCTTTCAATCTATGAGTATGGGATGTCTTTTATTAATTTTAATTTCTTTCATCAGTATTTTATACTTGTCAGAGTACAGGTCTCTTATCTCTTTGGTAAAGTTTATTCCTAGGTATTTTATTTTTGGTGCAGATGTAAATGGATTATTTTTCTTAATTTTTCTTTCTAGTGCTTCATGATTGGTGTATAGAAATGCAACAGATTTTTGTACGACGCTTTTGCATCCTGAGATTTTATAGAACTCATTTTATGAGTTCTAGTAGTTTTTTGGTGGAGTCTTTAGGGTTTTCTATGTATAGTGTCGTGTCATCTGCAAATAATGAAAGTTTTACTTCTTACCAGCTTGAATGCCTTTTATTTCTTTTTGTTATCTGATTGCTGTGCTAGGACTTTTAGTACACTTTTTAAATAAAAGTGGTCCCAGTGGATATCCTTATCTTATTCCTGACCTTAGAAAAACTGAGTCCCTCTCCCCCCCCATCAAACACTGTGGGTTTTGCATATAAGGCCTTTAGTATGATAAGGCCTTTAGTATGATAAGGCCTTAAGTATGTTTAATATGTTAAGTAAGTTGCTTCCAAATGTACTTTGTTTTATCATGAATGGGTGTTGTACTTTGTTAAATGCTTTTTCTGCATCTATTGAAATGATCATGTGTTTTGTTATCGTGTCTATTGTTGATGGGATGTTCTTTTTCTTAGAGTAGAAGTTGAGATCATTGATTTTTGAGACCTTTATTCTTTAGTAATATGTCTGTTTCAGGCTTAAAATGCCCTTCTAAACACTACAGTTTACGTATCTCACAGATATGTCTTCATTTACATTCAGTTCAAAAAACTTTATGACTTTTTTCCAATTTTTTTTTGACTCATAGGTCATTTAGAAGTGTATTATTTGGCTTCCAGATACTGAGAGATTTTTCAGAGATCTTTCTGTTGTTGATATCTAATTTAATTCCATTGGTATCAGTGGATAAAACTTTTTATGACTTTACTTCATTTACTTTAGTGTTTTGCTACAAAGATTGATCTATCTTGTCATTGTTCTATGTGCATTTGAAAAGAAAGTGTATTCTGTTATGGTTGGATTATTTTATCCATGTCAATTAAATTGACTGATAGTGCTTTTTGTTAATTTCTTTTTAAATGTTTTATTTATTTTTGAGAGAGAGAGAGACAGACAGACAGATAGACAGACAGCGTGAGTAGGGGAGGGTCAGAAAGAGAGGGAGATACAGAATCTGAAACAGGCTCAAGGCTCTGAGCTGGCAGTCAGCACAGAGCCTGACTCAGGGCTCAAACCCACGAACCATGAAATCATGACTTGAGCCGAAGTCAGAGGCTTAACCGACTGAGCCGCCCAGACGCCCCAAATGATAGTGTTTTTCAAGTATTCTTTATCATTACTGATTATCTGTCTAGTCTTTATACCAATTATTGAGAAAGGGGTGTGGTCTTGTCATTTTGTGTTTGAACATTTCTCATTTCAGTTTTTGCTTTGAATAGTTTGAACTGTTATTATTAGTGCATAAACCTTAGAATTGTTATCTCCTCTTAATGTCTTGACCCTTTTATCATTTTGAAATGGCCTTGTTTATCCTGTTAGTTTTTTTGCTCCAAAATGTATTTGTCAGTACAGCTGATCTGGTTTTCTCTTGATTATAGGTAGCATGGTCTGTCTTTTTACACTCCTTTACTCTTGTTTATGTATTTAAATTTGGCTCCTTGTAGATAGAATATAGTTGGGTTTTTGTTTTTATTCAGTCTGCCAATCTTTGTCTTTTAATTGAGCATATGGATTATATTTATAATTATTTCAATGTATTTGTCTCTAAAATCTATCATCTATGTCATTCCTAAGTCTGTTTTATTGTCAGTTTTTCTATTCATTATGAGTTTTATTTCTCTAGTTCTTGAATTACCTGGTAATTTTCTAATGAATGCCAGACATATTGAATTTTACCTTTTTGGGTGCTGCATTATTTTGAATTCCTTTAAATATTCTTGAGCTTTGTTGAGAGATGTAGTTAAATTACTTGAAAACAGTTTTATTTTTCCAAAGCTTACTTTTAAGCCTTGTCAGGTGAGATGAGGAGACTTACTGCTGAGGCTAATTTTCCCCCCGGTTAATATAATGTCCTTCTGAGCATTCTATCCAAATTTTCCACTTGGCTGGAGAACACAAACTATTTCTGGGCCTGTTTAAAAACCGTCAGTGTTTCAGCAACTCTTTTCAGGTGGTCATTTCTTTAGTTTGAGGCTGTTTCCTCATATACATTTGCTGATCTTTTTCAGCTGAAGACTCAAGATCTCTACAGATCTCTGTTGTTCTCTTTGTGCATCTCTGTGCTTTCAAATTTTACCGTTCTTGAATTCACAGTCCTGTCTCTTCAATTCAGGGAGATGGCCAAGCTCAGCTTGGGTTCCTCTTCCCCGCACTGCTGCTGGGAAACTCTCGGGGTAGTAGATAGGACATTCATAAAGCTCACTTTATTTGTTTTTTTTCTCTGAGATTATTGTCCCGAGTTGTCTGTTTAGTGTCTGAAATCTGTTGTTTCACTGATATTGTCTGGTTTTCAGTTGTTTAAGGCAAGCAGAGGATAAATCTGGTCCTGTTACTTCATGGCTAGAAGTGAAAGTCTTAATGTATTTATTCTGTATCTCATGCCATTCTTTTTCATGCTTTTCTTTTTCTTGTTATAGAATGCTTTTCCTATTTTAATTATTTTTTAACTCCTGTTAAGTCTTCAGAATTCTATGGATTCAACCCATTTGGGAAGATTTCCAAGACTTAGGTTGATAGAAATAATTACTTCCTCTTCCATATTTCAGGTTCCCTTAGTTTCTGGCACTTCTGTATATAGTACTTAGTAATGAATTATTTGATTACTTACCTTTCTCCCTCAATAACATGTCACAAGCATTCTGATAACTATTTCATATATTTTATCTTACTTAATTTAACCCTCATAGTATCCATATGAGGTTGTTATTATTATGGTCCCTACACAGTGCCAGTGCCTGGCTTGAGATAGATGTTTTAATAAATTTATGAATGCATGACAAAGATAATTGAAATAACATCCAGAAGAAATTGATTAGAGTGTTGAGGGGGTAGTCAAAATGATGTCATGTTTGGAATTGTTTAAGGAACTAGAGATGTTTAGCCTAGAGAAAGTAGACTGTGGAACCTGAATACCATCTTGAAATGTTTGGAGGGCTGTCACATTGAGGAAGGATTAGAGTAGTTCTAAAGGAGGTAAAATTAGGACTAGTGGGTGAAAACTGTAGGAAGATATCATACCTTCTAAAAAGTAGCATCTTTAATGAATAAAGCTTTCTAAAAGTAGAGTAGATAGCCTTGGTAATTTCTTTCTACTGGATACTTTCACTGATATGTTAGGTATCTACTTACTACAGTAAGCTGTAATTTAACAGTGCTGGATTTGAGGTTACACTCTAGGCTCTTTAAATCCCATCAGTACACTTACTAACAATATGAACTTCATAGGATTTAACTGTCAGTTACAGAGTACCTGGCATTGCCTAGCACAAAATAGGTATTTTATTAGTACCCTTCCTAATAGTGGCCAAACATTGAAAAGGTAGGTGATTTAGGTGACTGCTGAGAATCTTTCTGAGAATTTATGATTCTTTGGAAAACCCTAGTTTATATATCTTTGTTTTATCCTTTTGTCTGTAAGTTCTTTGTCATTTATAACCACATTGGTGTCATGGCTATTCATTAAGTAATTTTAAAAATAGTTCATGAGAACAAGTCTGAGATGAAAAACATTTTTTAATGTAGTCCCTGTGACTCTGAATATAGAAAAAAGAATTCAGGTCCTCTGTTAGGTAGAGCATAAACGTGTTGTTCTTGTTCTGATGTGCCAATTTATCATTTAAGTTAGCAAGTTGCTTTTTGTTTCTGCAGTATGTCAGACCCTGTTGATCACTGAAGATAACAATAGTAAATAAAGCAAAGTCCCTGCCTTAAGGAATCTGCAATCTCCAGGGAAAAATAGTAGTGAAAATAGATTGTGATAAGTGTTGTAATAGATTGAATGTAGGATGTCATGGATGCACATAAAAGATGACCCAACACTGTATAGAGGAAGTTTAACAGTGTTGTGGGACACATAGTGGAAAATAATGTATAAGCTGAGACCGGAGGATGAGTAGTAGTTTTTCAGGCATAAAATTTTGAGGAAGAGATATACTCCAGAAAAATGTCTAATGGCCAAAGACAGCATACCACATTTGTGAAACTGAAAAGTTCCACATGGAGTTTGATGGAGGAGTAACAAAAGATAAGACTAGAGAGCCAAGCAGAGACTAGATTATGAATGGCCTTGTGACTAACATTAATGTCTTGTCTTAATCATAAGGAAGTAGGAAACCATTGGAGTTTTTAAATCAGAGGAACGATTTGATCAGATTTGTATTTCAGAAAAATTATTCATGTTAGTAGGAAGTTAATAGGTTATATGTAAAACTGAAAAAATAAAGTATAAACACATTATTTTTATTTTTTTTAATTATTTTCCTTAGTTTATTGTCAAGTTGGTTTCCATATAACACCCAGTGCTCATCCCCACAAGTGCCCTCCTCCATGCCCATCACCCCCCTTCTCCTCTCCCCCACCCCATTCAGCCCTCAGCTTATTCTCAGTATTCAAGAGTCTTTCATGGTTTGCCTCCCTCCCTCTCCCCAACCATTTTGCCCCTTCTCCTCCCCCATGGTCCTCTGTTAAGTTCCTCCTAATCCACCTATACGTGCAAGCATATGGTATCTGTCCTTCTCTGCCTGACTTATTTCGTTCAGCATAACACCCTCAAGGTCCATCCATGTTGCTATACATGGCCAGATTTCATTCTTTCTCATTGCCATGTAGTATTCCATAGTATAGATAAACCACATCTTCTTGATCCATTCGTCAGTTGATGGGCACTTAAGTTCTTTCCATGTGTAGGCTCTTGTTGAGAGTGCTGCTGTGTACATTGGGGTACTTGTGCCCCTATGCTTCAGCATTTCTGTATCCCTTGGGTAAATTCCCAGCAGTGCTATTGCTGGGTCATAGGGGAGTTCTAGTGTTAGTTTTTTGAGGAACCTCCACACTGTTTTCCAGAGGGGCTGCACCAGTTTACATGCCCACCAGCAGTGCAGGAGGATGCTCGTTTCTCCACATCCTCACCAGCATCTCGAGTCTCCTGATTTGTTCATTTTAGCCACTCTGACTGGCTTGGGGTGGTATATCAGTGTGATTTTTGATCTTTATTTCCCTGATGATGAGTGACACTGAGCATTGTTTCATGTGTCTGTTGGCCATCTGGATGTCCTCTTTGGAGAAGTGTCTGTTCATGTCTTCTGCCCATTTCTTCACTGGATTATTTGTTTTTTGGGTGTGGAGTTTGGTGAGTTCCTTATAGATTTTGGATACTAGCCCTTTATCTGATATGTCATTTGCAATTATCTTTTCCCATTCCTTCAGTTGCCCACTAGTTTTACTGATTGTTTCCTTTGCTGTGCAGAAGCTTTTTATCTTGATGAGGTCCCAATAGTTCATTTTTGCTCTTGATGCCCTTGCCTTTGGGGATGTGTCAAGTAAGAAATTGCTGCATTTGAGGTCAGGGAGGTTTTTCACTGCTTTCTCCTCAAGGGTTTTGATGGTTTCCTGTCTCACATGCAGGTCCTTTATTCATTTTGAGTTTATTTTTGTGTATGGTGTGAGAAAATGGTCTAGTTTCATTCTTCTGCATATTGCTGTCCAGTTCTCCCAGCACCATCTGTTAAAGAGGCTGTCTTTTGTCCATTCAATACTCTTTCCCACTTTGTCAAAGGTTAGTTGGCCATATATTTGTGGGTCCAATTCTGAGTTCTTTCTTCTATCCCATTGGTGTATGTGTCTGTTTTTGTGCCTGTACTGTCTTGATGTTGACAGCTTTGTAGTAGAGGCTAAAGTCTGGGATGGTGATGCCTCCCGTTTTGGTTTTCTTCTTCAGTATTACTTTGGCTATTTGGGGTCTTTTGTGGTTCCATACAAATTTTAGGATAGTTTATTGTAGCTTTGAGAAGAATGCTGGTGCAATTTTGATTGCAATTGCATTGAATGTGTAGATTGCTTTGGGTAGTAATGACATTTTAACGGTATTTTTCCGACCCATGAGCATGGAATGTTTTTCCATTTCTTTGTGTCTTCTTCAATTTCCTTCATGAGTTTTCTATAGTTTTCATCATACAGATCTCCTATATCTTTGGTTAGGTTTATTCCTAGGTATTTTATGTTTTTTTTGCAGTTGTGAATAGGATTATTTTCTTGATTTCTCTTTCTGTTGCTTCATTATTAGTGTATAAAAATGCAACCGATTTCTGTACATTGATTTTATACCCTGCAACTTTGCTGAGTTCATGGATCAGTTCTCATAGGAGTCTGTCGGGTTTTCTATGTAGAGTATCATAAACGTTATTTTTTTTTAAAGGGGCGTAAACATTAGAAGAAAAAAAAATTGAGAGTGATTGCCTTAGGTGTATAGAATTATGCATAAGGAAGAGTTAGGTCAGGGAACTGAATTTTTTTTTTTTTTTTTTTTGAGAAAGAGTGTGAGTGGGGGACTGGCAGAAAGGGAGACCTAGACTCCTAAGCAGGCTCTATAGAGGCTCTGAGCTGTCAGCACAGAGTCAGACACCGGGCTTGAACTCACATATCGCAAGATCATGACCTGAGCCAAAGTTGAACACTTAACAAACTGAGCCACCCAGGTCCCCCAGAAACATTTGACTTTCTTAATCAGCATGCAGTGTGGCATAGCAGTTAAGAGTATAAATGCTTGCGTGCCTGGGTAGCTCAGTAGGTTGAGCGTCCTACTTTGGCTCAAGTCATGATCTCATGGTTCATGAGTTCAGGCCCCACATTGGGCTCCCAGAACGCACTTTGTGTAGTCTGTCCTCCTCACTCTACCCTCTCCTACTTGCGATCTCTCTCAAAAATAAATGAGCATTTAAAAAAAGTATGAGTGCCAAGGCCAGACTGTATCTTACCGCCACTATTTTTAAATTGCTTAAATTAAATTACTTAATTTCTCTGTGCTTAACTTTTCCTCTCTGTAAAAATGGGAATAATAATAGAACTTACAGAATTTTTGTGAGGATTAAATTAGTTAATACAAGTAAAACATTAAAACAATGTGTGGTGCATAGTAAACACTCAATGTTAGCAGTTTTTATTACATGTCAGCACTGTTCAGTTACTGATATACAAGAATAGAGAAATTTACTATCATATTGGTGGAGGGATTTAAATGTTGCTTTTACTTATCAAGAGAACAAGCAGACAAATCAGACAAAAAATCAGAATGAGTATAGAGGTCTTCAACATGGTTATTAAAATTACTATAATGCACATGTAAAGAATGTTGTGTCTAGCCGACTGTAAAACAACAACCAGAGTCATTTCCAAGGTAACAAACCACAAGAGACTCAACAATAGAGAACAAACAAAGTTGATGAAGGGAAGTGGGTGGGAGATAGGCTAGATGGGTGATGGGTATTAAGGAGAGCACTTGTGATAAGAACTTGGATGTTGTATGTAAGTGACAAAGAAATTCTCAAATATTAAAAAATGAAATCATATAGATTGTGATTTCTATTCACAACGCAGTCAGGCTTGAAGTTAACAATAAGAGATAACTAGAATATTCCCCATGTAACTAGAAATGTTAAAATATACTTCAGATTAACCTGTAAGTCAAAAAAAGAATCATAATTAAAACTGAAAATAATAATGAAGTACTATGTATCAAAACTTGGAATGCTGTTTAAGATTGGGTAAAGTTTTACATGTGTATTTTAGAAAAGAAAACTTGAAAACGGATGAGTTATTATTGCACGAAATTAGGAAAAAAGAAAATAGAAGACACCAGCCAAGCGCTAGCCCTATTCATGTTAACTTTTTCCTACACATTAAGGATGTGAACCTACAGGACCTTTGAAATACTACAGGACAGTTGTTTGGTAAACTTTGGAAAAAGTTTGGCATTAGATAATAAAGTTATCCCTGCATTTCCTCTCCTAGGTTTATTTAGCTGTATATATCTATAGAAGCTGCTATATACATATGTGTTTCATGAGACATATCTAAGAATTTTCATAGTCTTGGGCACCTGGGTGGCTTAGTCAATTAAGCATCCAGCTTTGGCTGAGGTCATGATCTGACGATTCATGAGTTTGAGCCCCACATTGGGCTCTCTGTTGTCAGTGCAGAGCCCATTCTGATCCACTCCCCCACCCTTCCGCCACTTGCTCTGTCCATCTCTCTCAAAAATAAATAAATAAACTGGGGGAAAAAAAAAGATTGCTCGTAGCTCACTATAACTGTCCAAAACTGTAGAATAGCAGGAGTGCTTGGGTGGCTCAGTCAGAAGAGCATGCAACTCTTGATCTTGGGCTTGTGAGTTTGAGCCCCACGTTAGGTGTGGAGATTACTAAAAAAATAAAAGTCATGCTGCAAAGCTATAAAATAAATTTATTACAGTAGAATAGTATAATACAATAGAATAAAACAACTGAAAATTAATGAATAGCATGAATAGCTACATGCATTGAAAATAAATAAATCTCATAAGTACAATTTCATTCAAAAGAGGAATGACACAGAAGAGACAATTCAAAATGGTCCCATTTATGTGAATTTCCAAAACAGACAAAACATAAGTATATTGTTTGGGGGTACACAAATAAGGGTGGCAAGACTGTATAATACACTATTACTTACATACCATAGTAGGTGTTTAGCGAATATTTGATGGATAAATGGATAGTTTTGATCTTTGAAACAGAAATGGTAAGTACTGATTTAAAAGAAAAGTCTAGGTTTTATTATATTTTGTAGGAATACAGAAGGAAATGACAGCTTGTGTTTATAAAGTTTCTTCCTACTAGACAAGAAACCCCTTTTCAGGCTTATATATTGAATATAAATAGCTGAAATATGAAAATTAATTAAACATTTATATGCCTAATAAACATACATTAAACCAGCGTGTGTGTTGTGAATTCCAAAAGAAGTATTTGTATTTTTTTTTTTTTTTAATTTTTGAGAGAGAGAGAGAGAGACAGCGTGAGCAGGAAAGGGTCAGAGAGAGGGAGGTACAGAATCTGAAACAGGCTCCAGGCTCTGAGCCAGCTGTCAGCACAGAGCCCGATGCGGGGCTCAAACCCAGGAACTGTGAGATCATGACCTGAGCCGAAGTCGGGCGCTTAACTGACTGAGCCACCCAGGCGCCCCAAAAAAAGTATTTGTAAACCAAGGGGTTCAGTTATTTATACTGAACTCATCTTTCAAATATTTTTGTCAAAATCTGCTAGAATGTCCATTATCTTCAAAAACTTGATATAGCATCAAGTTTATCACTGTTTTTCAGATAAACTTTCTGTTGGCTTTACTACTGTATCTGATTTTTTTAAATAGGCAATGTGTATTTTTTGAAATTCCCATTGTAATGCTGCCTTGTGGCTATTAGGATGGATGGTTTAACAAGATCGCTTGCATACTTTATCAGCATTTATACTTAAAATACTGTTCTGGGCCACCTGGCTGGCTCAGCTGATAAAGCATGTGACTCTTGGTCTCGGGGTCAGGAGTTTGAACCCTACAATGGGTATAGATATTATTTTAAAAAAGAAATGAAATAAAATAATGTTTGAAAACTGCTTAAGTCTTCTCCAAGAAGGGAAGTGGTCTTTTTGTCTCAGAAGTCCTGTTTACAGTGAAAGGTGTAAAGCGAAGGTAACAAACTCAAATGCCAATAGTGGCCCAGAGGGAATGAATGAAAAGAGCAGGATGGGCGCTGTGGCGGGTCTGGAGCAGAGTCCTCGTATCTAAACAGCAACTCCTCCTCAACTCCATCTGTTTGTTGCCACAAGGGAAGATGGTGCCAAATCTTCCTTTTTTTTCTGAATGTGTCATATATTTGGCAATTAATTTAGAAGTGTTAAACACTGTGCAAGTGATCCAAAACAAGTATGTGGGCAGGATCTAGTTGTTAGGCTATTAGTGTACAAACAACTTTAAAGGATTTATAATTTTGGTGAAATAATGTATTGGTTTTTATTGTGTTTTACCTGTAGTCGACAGAGGTACGTTCTTGGAGACACAGCAATGCAGAAGATGGCCAAGTCCCATGTTTTCTTAAGCGGTATGGGTGGTCTAGGTTTGGAAATTGGTAAGTAGTATTTTTATTCATAATTTTATATTATGCTTTTAGCAACATGAGTTAAAGAATTTAATTTCTTCCCCTTGTACTATTTCCTATAAAGGAAATTTGATCCAACACCTTGAAAAGATTGTTTGGTTCTTTTGACAACAGTGTTGCATAATACTGCTGTATCCTTCCAGAAGGAACCAGTAATGCCTCTCTTGTTTCTCTTTGTGATGTTAATAGCAATTGATGATCATTTCTTTCTCCTTAATTCATTATGATAGAGTGCACATGCACATATATTTATAACAACATGTCTAGAATAATGAAATTTTAATAGTGATTACCTCCGTATGGTATGATTTTAGAAAATTTAATGTTTTTCCTTTTTGTTCCTCTGTGTTTTCTAAGGGACTTGTACTACTTTGGTAGTAAAAGAGTTAAAATTATCCAGTCAGAGATGTGGCCAAGTTCCATGAAGACTATCTAAAATACATTCCTAATATTAAGCTATTCTTTTTTTCCTCCTTTATAGCAAAGAATCTTGTTCTTGCAGGAATCAAGGTAAGTGAGTAAATGTCCTTGGTTAGAATAATTGTTGTGATTTTGTTTCCACCTCAGTAGTGGTAATATTATTTACATTTCGGCTTATTGCATTATCATTTAGTAGCAAACCTTTTTTGTTACATTTGTTTGTTTATTTATTTATTTTGAGAGAAAGAGTGAACAGCCAGCAGAGAGAGAGGGAGAGAGAATCCAAAGCAGACTCCACGTTGTCAGCACAGAGCCTGACATGGGGCTCAGTCCCACCAATCATGAGATCATGACCTGAGCTGAAAACAAGAGTAGGTCACTTAACTGACTGAGCCACCCAGGTGCCCCAGCAGCAAAATTATCTTAATGCTGTGTTTTTCTCTTTTTAGAAAAAACTATTATAGAAAATTTCGAAATTATTTGAAAATGGAATAGTTTTTTTTGGTTTTTTTTTTTTTAAGGTTGTTTATTTTTTGAGAGAGAGAGAGAGCTTGAGCCGGGGAAAGGCAGAGAGCAGGAGGGAGAGAACCCAAGCAGGTTCTGCACTGTCAGCTGAGAGCCTGACACAGGGCTCAAACTCACAAGTGGTGAGATCATGACTAGAGCCAAAATCAAGAGTCAGATGCTTAAGGGACTAAGCCACCCAGGCACCCCAAAAATAGAGTTGTTTTAACAAAACCTCATGTATCCTTCATGCAGCTGCAGTTACAGGCTCGTAGACATTGTTCCATGTATCTCCTTCCTGTTCCTCACTGTTCCCCAGCCACCAAATTATTTTGATATAAAACTCAGACATCCTATTATATCATTCTTAATTATTTTAGTATATATTTCTAAAAGATAAGGGTGCCTTTTGAAAGAATAACCACAATGCCATTTTTGTACCTAAAAGTGTAACCATTCCTTAATATCATTGTCTTAGTTATCTGTTGCTGAAAACAAATTACCCCAAAACTTGACAACTTCACAACGCTTATCTCAGGGTCAAGAATTGGGTGCAACTTACGTGGTTCCTCTGTTTGAGAGTCTTTCATGAGCCTCTAATCATGCTGTTTGGAAGGCTGCAGTCCTCTACAGGCTAGGGGAAGAATCTGCTTTCCGGGCTTGCTCACATAATGATTGACAGGATTCAGTGGCAAGGTCAGTCCACTTCACATTCCCATCTCGGTTTCCTGCTGGCTCTTGGTTGGAGATACCCCTCAGTTCCTTGACATGTGATCCTCTTCGCTAGGCACCTCACAGTATGGCGATTTGATTCATCAGAGTAAGCTAACAAGATGACTAGGGAGGAAGTGTACTAGCAAAACAAATCAATCTTTTGCAGCCTAATCTCATAAGTGACATTTCACTATTTGTGCTTATTTGCTAAAAGCAAAGTTCACTAGTTTACAGCTGTATGGAAAAGGGATTACACAAAGGCATGAGTACTAGGAGCTGGGAATCATTAGAGCCATTATACAAACCTGACTACATCAGTCATCAAATACGTAGTTAGAGTTCAAATTTTTCCAAATGTCTTACAAGGATTCAAATAACGTCCATATACTGAACTTGATTTCTTTTAATCTGTATAGTTCTCTTCCCTAATATTTTTTCCCCTTACAACGTACTTGTAAATAACAACAGGTCATATATCACATGTACCTCTACCCTTGTATTTCCTGTAAACTGGTAGTTCTGTCCAGAGATTCGGATTCAGATTTGATTATTTGACACCACTGCTTCACAGATGATTTTATATTTTTCTCATCAAGAGGAAATCATGATCTCTTGTCCTTGTAATTATTACTGATAATAATGATCATTGCCTAGATTATTTTATTAGGGATAATGGTATTCTAATTCTGTCTTTTCTTTTTGATTTATTAGCTGGAATAATTTAGAAAGACAATTCTTGGGGTGCCTGGGTGGCTCGGTTGGTTAAAGTGTCCGACTTCGGCTCAGGTCATGATCTCACAGTTCATGAGTTCAAGCCCCATGCTGGCCTCTGGGCTGACAGCTCAGAGCCTGGAGCCTGCTTCAGATTCTGTGTCTCCCTCTCCCTCTGCCCCTCCCCCACTTGCGCTCTGCCTCTCTCTCCCAAAAAATAAATTTTTTTAAAGTAGAATTTATAAAGATAGGGTTTATTCAGATAAGGCTACCTTCTCTTTACCCTATTCCCACCTTCCCTTTTTTCATGTTTTGAAATATAAACAAATACATGCATACAAATATGCAAATCTGTATATATGTATATATACAAATTTACCCCCACCTGCCTTTCTTAAACAAAGTGCCATACTCTCTTCCACCTTGCTCTTTATCACTTAACAACATATCTTGGGCTTACTCCATAATGATAAATATATATGTTTTCACTTTTTTTTTTTTATAGCTGTATGGGTATACATTGCATGGATGTATCATATATTATTATACCCAATTCCTTACTGGTAGACATTTTAATTATTTTCCGTTTTTTCTATTACAAGTAGTGCTGCAGTTAATACTCTTGTACATATATCTTTTTTAGTGTATCTTTACGATAGATTCTTTAATGTGGAATTGTTGTGTCAAAGGATATAAGCACATGTTGTTTTACTAGAGATTGCCAAGTTCTTTTCCATTGAGGTTATGCAACTTTACATTCTCATCAAGAATATATGAGAATGCCTGATTCATATCACTCTCCAGTAGAATATATTGTCAAACTTTTGGATTGATGCCATTCTGATTAATGAGAAAAGGTATTTCATTCTTGAGCAGAGTTGAACATGCTTAAATATTTTAAAGGGCCATCTGCATTTCTTTTTCAGTAAACTCCATGTTCATATACTTTGCCCCTTTGTCTGTAAGATGTGTCCTTTAATAATAATGTTGAAAATATTCTTTCCATTTGTTATTATCTTTCTTACTTAGAACATAGAACACTTGGAAATGTTTTTTTTTATGTGAATTCTTTTGATTACTGTATTTTGATTAATAATATAACATACTTTACTAAATTAAAATTCTCATATGGTTTAAAGTAGTTTTCTGTTAATTTTCCTGAATTTCCATATGTGTATGGTCATATCATCTGTGAATGAATCCAACTTTAGATCCATTCTAATTCTTAAGCTTCTAGTTACTTTCTATTGTCTAATTTCACTGGATAATACTTCTGACACAATATAAATGAAATTGGAGATAGGGAACATCCTTGTCTAATTCTGACTTTAACAGAGTTTTTACTTTTTCAAAGGCACTTACCATTCATGATACAGAAAAATGTCAAGCATGGGATCTAGGAACCAACTTCTTTCTCTGTGAAGATGATGTTGTTAATATGAGAAACAGGTGAAGATATTTTGATATTTTATCATTTTTTTTTACAATTATGTAGAATATTTTCTGTGCCCAGAACACTAACTCATTCATAGTTGTTTGACTCATCAACTTAAATTCACATCACATAGATAAATATTAATGTATACTCATTTAATTATTTAGATTTGTGAAAATTTTAATATATTCACATTGCTACCTAGAAGTGAAATTTAGGATTGTTAAAGGTCTTTATTATTGCTAACTTATCAAAAGACTTAAAGAGGTTGGAACCAGGGTACACTTTGAGATTCTATGGCTTACTATGGAATGTGACAGCATGCTATATTTCAAGAGTGTATAGTTGTTTATAAAGATAAGTATGTCTTAACTTCTTTGTTCCTCTACAGTTTGTTAAATTTCTCTTGAAATTTTCTAACTTGCAGGTTTCTCTGATGTTGTCAAAGTTTCCAAGTATGAGGGATTGTATATATTGAATGAAAGAGTAGTATAAGTGCTTATTTATTTATTTGTTTATTTTAGGGCTGAAGCTGTACTTCATCATATTGCAGAACTAAATCCATATGTTCATGTCACAGCATCTTCTGTTCCTTTAAATGAAGCCACAGATCTCTCTTTCTTAGATAAATACCAGGTTGGTGCTTTGTTTTATGTTAGTTGTTATTGACACATTACAAGACAAACTGTTAAGTATTATTGTAGTATAACTAATTAAATCTTGTCTGTTGAGCAGAGCAAAACATTTTAGGTTAAAAGACTTCCTTTACAATACCTTTCAAATGCTCCATTTTAGGGAAAAGGCCTGAAAACTACTGACAAAGCCTTTATATCAGTCAGCTACTTTCACAGTTATGTGCATAAAAAACTACCCAAAACTCAGTGGTTTGTAGCAACATGTATTTATTTCTTTATCCTCCATCTGCATGTCATTTGGAGTTCAGCTATTCTAGGCTGAACTTGAACTGCAGAGCCTGGATTTTGCTCAATATGCCTCTCTTCTGGGAACAGGAGGCCACCTAGGACATAGTTTCATGCCAATAAAAGAAATGTGAAGGGGCAAATCCAACAGTCCAAGCACATTTCAAGCTTTCATTCATGTTACTTTCATTTATATTTGATTAGTCAAAGCAAGTCACATGGTCAAGCCCAAAGTTGAGCAAGAAAGTGCACTCTGCTTTTACTAGGGCCATGGGCAAAGGATGATGTATATAATCCAATGGCAGGAGTAAAACGTGAATCAACATTCATTCTACTTTAGTTAAGATTAACTTTAGTTAACAATTTTCTCTGTCTCAAAGTAAGTAAATAAATAAACTTTTTTAAAAAAGAAAAAAAGAAAACTTTAAAAAAGTTCTTTTTAAAAAAAGAACTGGGTGACTCAGTTGGTTAAGCATCCGACAATTGATTTAGGCTCAGGTCATGATCCCATGGTCCATGGTATTAAGCCTGCATCAAGCTCAGTGCTGACAGCACAGAGCCTGCTTGGGTCTCTCTCTCTCTCTCTCTCTCTCTCTCTTTTCTCTTTTCTCTCTGTCTCCCTCCCCTGCTTGTTCTCTCTCAAAATAAATCAATAATCTTTAAAAACAACAATTCCTAGCACCTTATATGTTTGAGAAGTGACTAGATTGACCCTGATTTTCTGTGATTAAATTATGATGCTGCCCTTTGTCTAGGGAAGAAAACTCCTGTGTTTCACCACTACTCAGTACTTTTGACATGGTGTGACCATATAAGTGTGGGTTTTTCCCCCAAACCAAACAGTTCTCCAACTCCCTGGACACCTTCAGTGTCCTACAGTTCAATTCAGTTTTGACACTATCTGGAGAAGATAGTTTCAGATCCCACAAGTTGAGGATTCATTCCCACAAGAGCCCCTCTCTGTCTGCTTTCTGACCTCAATCACATATCCAGGTTGTTACCTATGCTTCTGAGGGCTGGCTGTAAATCATAGGTTTCCACGTCCATCTCCTAGGGTCCGGTTAATTTGCCAGAGGGGCCCACAGAATGCAAGAAAACAGTTATTAGTTTACTGGTTTATTATAAAAGCTGTAACAAAGGAACAGTTAGCTGAAAGAGATACATAAGGGAGCACTGAGCTCCCATGCCCTTTTGAGTATGCTACATTCCTGGCATGAATCTGGAAGCTCTCTGAGTCCATAGTTAGAGATTTTCAAGAAGCCTTTATTATGGATGAGTGAATGATTAAATGATTGACCTTTAGTGATTAAGTCAATTTCCATCCCCTCGCTCTCCTCTTGGGAGGTCTGAAAGATAGGGCTGAAAGTTCTCACCCACACATCACAAGGTTGGTTCCCCTGGCAATCAGTTCCCATTCTTAGGGGGCCTCAGAGTTATTTCATTAATCTAAACTCAGATGTGGGTGAAAGGGACTTGTTATGAATAACAAAAGACATTGTTTCAGCTTTATCACTTGAGCTATTTCAAGATCTGGGATATAAATAAATACTATAATGAAAAATGTCTCTATAGTTCTTCTATCGGAAAATGCAGGAGTTTTAGGACCTATGTGCCAGTTGAAATCCATCTTTTACAAAGATGTTTTTTAATAGATTTCCTATAATAGATTTATTTAATAGGATTCCTTTTATTTTTTTATTGGATTATAATTAATATACAGTGTTATATTAGTTTCAGTGTTATATTCAGTTTCTGTGCATTACTCAGTATTCACCATGGTAAGTGTAATCACCATCTATCACCAAACAATGTTATTAAAATATTATTGACTATATTCCCAATGCTGTATCTGTCATCTTTGTGACTTACGTATTTTATAACTGGAAGTTTGAACCTCTTAATCCCCTTTACTTATTTCACCAATCTTTCTACCCATCTCCCCTCTGGCAACCACCATTTTGTTCTCTCTGTTTAGAAGTCTGATTTTTTTGTTTCTTTGTTCATTTGTTTTTATATTCCAACTGCAAGTGAAATCATATCGTGTTTTTCTTTGACTTCTTTCATTTAGCCTAATCCTGTGTAGGTCTGTCCATGTTATTGCAAATGGCAAGATCTTGTTTTGTTTTCAGGACTGAGTAATATTCCATTGTATATAAATACCACATCTTCTTTATCCATTTATATGTTGATGGACACTTGGATTGTTCCATATGTTGACTATTGTAAATAATGCTGCAGCAAACTTAGGAGATCATATATTTTTTCAAACTCGCGTTTTTGTTTTCTTTGGGTAAATACTCAGTAATGGAATTATTGGATTATGTGGTATTTCTATTTTCAATTTCTGAGGAACCTCCATACTGTTTTCTACAGTGGCTGCACCAGTTTGCATTCCTATGAGCAGTGCAAGAGGTATCCTTTTTCTCCACGTCATTCTCAACACTCAATATTTCTTGTTGATTCTAGCCAATTTTTTTTAATGTTTATTTTTGAGAGAGAAATACAGAGCCTTAATGGGAGAGGGGCAGAAAGAAATGGAGTCACAGAATCCAAAGTAGGCTTGAGGCTGTGAGCTTAGCACAGAGCTTGACACAGGCCTCAAACTCACATCCATTAGATGATGACCTGAGCCAAAGTTGGAGGCTTAACTGATTGACCCACCCAGGTGCCCCGATTCTAGCCATTTTTGACAAATGTGATGAGATACCTCATTGTGGTTTTCATTTGCATTTCCCTGATGTTGAGTGATACTGATCATCTTTTCATGTGTCTGTTGGCCATCTGTATGTCTTTGAAAAATATCTGTTTGGGTCTTTTGCTCAGTTTTTGATCAGATTATTTGAGATTTTGGTGTTGCACTGTATAAATTCTTTATATACTTTGCATGTGAACATCTTATCAGATATATCATTTGCAAATATCTTTTCCCATTTAGTAGGTTGCTTTTTCATTTTGTTGATAGTTAATCTTAACTGCAAAACCTTTTTATTGTGTTGTGGACTCAATAGGCTATTTTTGCTTTTTTTTTTTTTTTTTTAAATGTTTTATTTATTTCTGAGAGAGAGAGAGAGAGAGAATCTGAAACACACTTCAGGCTCCGAGCCAGCACAGAGCCCAACGCGGGTCCCGAACCCATAGACCGTGAGATCATGACCTGAGCCAAAGTCAGACCAAAGCTTAACCAACTGAGCCACCCAGGCGCCCCCTTTTTGCTTTTGCTTCCCTTGTCCCAACATGACATATCTAGAAAAATGTTGCTATGGTCAGTATCAAAGAGATTATTGCCTGTGTTCTCGTCTAGGATTTTCATGGTTTCAGGTTTCACATTTAGAGCTTTATCCATTTTGAGTTTACTTTTGTATATGTGTAAGAAAGTGGTCCAATTTGATTCTTTCACATGTAGCTGTCCAGCTTTCCCAGCACCATTTGTGGAAAACTGTCTTTTCCCCACTATATATTCTTGCCTCCTTTATTGAAGATGAATTAACCATATAAGCACAGGTTTATTTTTGGGATTTCTGTTCTGTTTCATCGATCTATGTGTCTCCATACAGTTTTGACTGCTATAACTTTATAGTGTATCTTGAAATCCAGGATTGTGATACCTCCAGCTTTGTTCTTCTTTTTCAAGATTGCTTTGGCTGTTTGGGGTCTTTTGCGGTTATATACAAATTTTAGTATTATTTATTGTAGGTCTGTGAAAAATACTGTTGGTATTTTGATAAGGATTCAATTGAATCTCTAGATTGCTTTTGATAGTATAGACTTTTTAGCAATACTAATTCTTCTAATCCATGAACATGGAATATC
This sequence comes from Hyaena hyaena, assembly GCF_003009895.1. Lineage (NCBI taxonomy): Eukaryota > Metazoa > Chordata > Mammalia > Carnivora > Hyaenidae > Hyaena > Hyaena hyaena. The sequence continues at coordinate 67,621 of NW_024081478.1, read as the reverse complement.
TTTCCATTGGTTGTATTGTGTCTTTAATTTCTTTCATCAGTGTTGCAGAGTTTTTCAGAGTAAAGGTGTTTTACCTCCTTGGTTAATTTTATTTTTAGGTATTTTACTATTTTTGGTGCAATTGTAAATGGGATTCCTTTCTTAATTTCTCTTTCTGCTACTTTATATTGATGTATAAAAAGAGATTTGTGTATATTAATTTTGTAACCTCTAATTTTAATGAATTCATTTGTCAGTTCTAATAGTTTTTTGGTGGAGTCTTTAGAGTTTTCTGTTTATAGTATCACGTCATCTGCAAATAAAACTCTCTACCTCTTTCTTATCAGTTTGGCTGCCTTTTCTTTTTTTTGTATGATAACTACAGCTAAGATTTCTAGTACTGTTTTGAATAAAAGTGGTAAGCATGCACATGCTTTACTTATTCCTGATCTTAAAGGGAGAGCTCTCAATTTTTCACCATTGAGTAAATTATATTAGCTGTGGGTTTTTCATATATCAACTCTATTATGTTAAGTATTTTGCTTGTTAACCTGCTTTGTTGAGAGTTTTTATTCATGAATGGATGTTGTACCTTACCAGATGCTTTTTCTGCGTCTGTGGAGATTGAGATGATCATATGGTTTTTATTCTTTCTCTTGTTAATTATCATTTATTTATCATTTTGATCGATTTACAAATATTGAACCCCACCCTTACTTACCTAGAATAAATCCTACTGATCATGGTAGAATGGATTTTTTAATGTATTGTTTAATTCACTTTGCTAATAATATTTTGTTAAGGATTTTTGCGTCTGTGTTCCTCAGAGTTATTGGACTATAGTTTTGTTCTTTTTTAGTAGTGTTTTTGTCTGGTTTTAGTATCAGAATGATGGTGGCCTCATAGTATGAATTTGAGATTTCCTTCTTCTTCTATGTTTTTGGAATAGTTTAAGAAGAATGGGTATTAAGTCTTCTTTAAATATTTGGTATACTTTGCTTTTGAATCCATCAGATCCTGGCCTTTGTTTTCTGGGAGTTTCTTTGATTACTGTTTTGATTTTTGATAGACTTCTTTTAAATTTTTTATTTGAGTGTTTATTTATTTTTAAGAGAGACAGAGACAGAGGGTGAGCAGGGGAGGACACAGAGAGAGAGACACAGAATCTAAAGCAGGTTCCAGGCTCTGAGCTGTCAGCACAGAGCTGGACATGGGGCTTGAACCCATGAGCCATGAGATAATGACCTGAGCTGATGTTGGACGCTTAATCGACTGATCCACCCAGGCATATCTGATAGACTCTTTATCTGAACTCTAAATAAAATGCTCAAAGACCAAAAATAAATAAGTGGTAAAAAAAAAGACCAGTGAACTGTTTATTTGCTGTGGTCACTTTCAGAAAGGGGTGCTGATCTCAGTAACCCCATTTCTTGGGAATTAGTGGTAACACAGAAACAGAAGATACACAATAGGTTTACATGAGATAGAGAAATGGAATTGAGACTTATGCCCTCTTTGTAAAGTTAAAGCCTCAGAGAACTGCACCCTCAGTGAAAGGTGAAGAGAACAGTCTTTGCCCATCAGAATGAGAAGATTGCTTGGTTTAGCTCTGGATGAAAAAATAATGATCTTCTCTGGAAATTTCACAGCCATATGCCTGTCCTTACCCAGGTTTGGAAATAAACTTTATAATTCTTTGTAATCTAAAATTTGCCAAGCTGGGCACTTAAAACATAACAAGTGGTACTAAGCTACTGGTGATGTCCTGGATTGCCAGACAGAAAGAAAACTAAACAAATGTTCAACTATGTTCAACTAAGCCATAGTATATTCCAGTATATGGAGCCCCTTTAAAGATGAGTTCATAGTACAAAATAACAGGACAAGTAGTTAAGTGTGATCAAGAGTCAATGGATATAACAAACAATAGAATTAACCTCCAGGAATTTGAGATAATAAAATTATCAGATAGGGACTAAAAAATATAGATGTTCAAATTGACTAAATCTTAAAAGAAGCAATTAAATATGGGAAACAATTAAAAACAATCAGGCAGATGTGATTAAGAACCAATAGAACTTTTAGAAATGAAAATATAGTCTTAAAAGAGACTGCAACCCATAGAAATTAAAAGAAATAAGAACTCTAATGAAAAGGTTCAGTTCATGAGATTAAATTCCTGAAAGAGGGGTGCCTGGGTGGCTCAGTTGGTTAAGCATCCAACTTCGGCTCAGATCACGATCTCACGGTTCGTGGGTTCGAGCCCCATGTCCTTGTGCTGCCAGGCTCAGAGCCTGGAGCCTGTTTTGGATTCTGTGTCTCCCTCTCTCTCTGACCCTCCCCTGTTCATGCTGTCTCTCTCTCTCAGAAATAAATAAAACATTTAAGAATAAATAAATAAATTTCTGAAAGAGTATTAGGAAAGGGCAATATTCAAAAAAAATTATGGCTGAGAATTTTCCAGCATTGATGAAACACAGATTAGATTCAGTTCATGCTGAGTCTAAGATGTGATTTTACTGTATTTACAAATTTACTAAGTCAGCCTCTTACTGTTTTATGGTTGCTGACTGAAAACATGAGATTCCTGAGTCAAGATTATTTCTCTTGAGTATGGTAAGAAGTATGAGCATTATCTTTGCCTTATTTCCTCTTGCCTTACCCCAGAACCCACTAGTGTAGTGTAGAGGACTCAGTGAATGCCTGCACACATAATGGGCTCCTTTTGATAAGAGGAACACTGAGCTTGGGAAACCCATGGTTTTATGGCAGGCGATTAACAGGCTTGCTTTTTGTACCAGAAGGAAACACTGCCTCATTCTTCCACCTTGCACAAAGCACATATAATCCTGAGAAATGGCCCAAGAATAGTTAAGAGCCTTGGATTCATGGCATACCTAGTTGAAACATGTATAAAAAGTAAGAAACCCATGGAGGAGAAATAAATCTCCTTGCAGGAAGCACACCATAGTCCAAGCTAGACAAATAAGAATAAGTCCACAACTGGATATTTGTAGTTAAATATCCAATTCATGGAAACTACCAGCAAGGAAAACTCTAAACTGAGAGTCTAATTCTACCTTTGCACTTGATATATAGATGAATGACTTTAGGAAAGTTTTTGACCTTTACAAGTCTAAGTTACTTATGTTAAAATCTGATTATAAAAGCACTCTACTTATCTCGCAGGGTGATGATAAAAATTTAAACATTGAAAATTATAATTTGCTATTTTAAGTAACAGAACTTGGTAGTTTCACTAATGACACTGTCATAAAGCAAAAGTTGTTATATTGTGAATCTGTTGAATATCTGAAGTAAAACCTAAGCCAACTAGTGTATCTCTTTAAAAATATAATCTTTACTCCTTTAAGCTAGCATTTAATCAATATTCTGAAGTTGAGGCGAGTATTCCTATAGCAGTAACAGATAAAACAAAGTCTCCAGCCATTTGGAGTACATAAATACCACATGGGATATTAAGGCTTGCTTCTTATATAAATACCATGATGGTAATTGAATTTAATATGGGCAAGTTTTCCTCTGTGTATGTTATTTTTACTTTTGCTGTTCCATAACTCTGAAGGTTTTAACCTTAGAATGGAACACAGTGGGATAGAATTTTTTTTTTTTACAAGGAAAACAATGTGCATTTAGCATAATGCAAACTGTGAAATCCTTCTGACTTAGAAGTGTATTTTGCCAAACTAATTGTTTATTTTCTAGTATTTAATTTCTTATATTCTTCTTAACAGTGTGTAATATTGACTGAGATCAAACTTCCGTTGCAGAAGAAGATCAATAACTTTTGCCGTTCTCATTGCCCTCCAATTAAGGTAATAGTATCACTTAATAATGACACGTAGTTAAGCAAAGCAGAACACTTTCACTGTTAGAACTCATAGCTTTTCAGTGAGTTATATTAGAAGTTCTTATTTACATGAGGACACAAATACTTTTCTCTTCAACTTTGGCATTTATTCATTTCTTATTTTTAAAACCAAGATCTAAATTTGACTCAGAGCAAATCCAAAACTGAGGAAGAATCAAGATGAGGAATGGTAAGGATTGTAGATATTGAATTTATCATCTAACTTTAAATATGGTGTAACGGTGGTTTTTAAGAGGTTCACAGGTTCTTATAACAAATATTCATTGAACATCTACTACAAATACAATTCTAGGCACTAGGAATACATTAGTGAGTAGGACATACAAATTTTCCTACTCATGAAAATTACCATCCAGTAAGGAAGATACTTAATTAAAAAGCATTTAAGTAACATAGTTTCAATACCAATGAAATAAATAGCTAGGTTTCAAAGGGACACATGTACCCCAATGCTTGTAGCAGCACTATCAACAATAGCCAAAGTATGGAAAGAGCCCAGATGTCCATCAGTGGATGAATGGATAAAGAAGATGTGGTATATATACAGTGGAATATTGCTCAGCAATCAAAAAGAATGAAATCTTGCCATTTGCAACTTTGTGGATGGAACTAGAGGATATTATGCTAAGTGAAATTAGTCAGAGAAAGACAAATACCATATAACTTCACTCATATGAGGACTTTTAAGATACAAAACAGATGAACATGTAGGGAAGCAAAATAATATAAAAACAGGGAAGGGGACAAAACACAAGAGACTCTTAAATATGGAGAACACACAGAGGATTACTGGAGGGGAGGTTGTGGGAAGGGGGGATGGACTAAATAGGTAAGGGGCATTAAGGAATCTACTCCTGAAATCATTTTTGCACTATATGTTAACTAACTTGGATATAAATTTAAAAAATTAAATAAAATGATAAACAAAAAGAATAAAGAAAATAGCTAGATAAAGAGTATAATATCTGCAAGATGTTGGGATGGGAACCAGTGCTAGTTCTCTTAAACTGAAAGTCAAGGAACTCCTGAGGAGATAATGTTTAAATAGAACCCTGAATAATGAGAAAGAGCCAGCTATGGAAAGATGTGGGGAAGAGCATTCAAAGCATGAAGAACAGCAAGTGTAAAGACTTGAAAGTGTAAAAAAAAAAAAAATGTACTTGATGTGTTTACAAACAGCAAGAAGCAAGCAAGAACATAATGGAGTTTGTGTAAAGAGGAGAGAGTAGTATGAGTAAAAGTTACCAGAGGATTATTTTCAGAGAAGTAGAGGGCTATAGCATACATGACTTTGAGGATGGCTGAGTTTTAAGCCCATGAGTTTTGACCTGATTTATATATACTGCTCAGTGTAGAACCCCACGTGGGGTTCGATCTCACAGCCATGAGATCATGACCTGAGCTGAAATCAAGAGTTGGATGCTCAACCGACTGAGCCATCCAGGCACCCCTGATCTTATTTATATTTTTAAAAGATCACTCTGAATGTGCTGTATGGAAAAGAGTTCAAAGCAGTAATTTTCAAAGTATGGTCGAAGGATACTGAATATTCTTGAGATCTTTTCATGGGATCTGCAGAGTCAAACTATTTCCTAATATTACTAAAATGTTTTTTTACTCTGATCCTCTTCGAGAGTACAGTGGAGTTTCCAGAGTCTAGATGATGTGTAGTAGATATTATTACTCTGATAGCTAATGAAATGTATGTGTGTATTCTTACATTTTAAATGTTTCTCTGTTTTAATTTCTAACACAGCAAATACCAATAGGTATAACCCAGATAAACAGAAGCTCTTTTGGTCCTCAATAATTTTTAAGAATGTGAAGGAATCAGGGTACCTGGATGGCTCAGGTGGTTAAGTGTCCAACTCTTGATTTTGACTCAGGTCATGATCTCACAGTCATGACACTGAACCCCATGTCAGGCTCCACTCTGAGCATGGAGCCTGCTTGGGATTCTCTCTTTTCCTCTCTGTCTGCTCTTCCCCTGCATGTACATGTGTTCGTTTTCTCTCTCTCTCTCTCTCTCTCTCTCTCTCTCTCTCTCTCTCTCTCTAAATAACTAAATAAGTACTTTAAAAAAGGAAAAAAGAACATGAAGGAATCACAAAGCCAAATAGAAAGAAAACCATTGAATTAATAGAGTAGAAGCAACTAGACCAGTTGGAGGATAATGCAGTAATCCAGGTGTGAGATGCTGGTGACTCAAGAGAGGTAGAAATAAAAATTTTGAGAAGTTAATGAATTTGAGATATCTTCTAAAAAATGGCTTACAACTTAGGAATGGATGAATATGAGTTTTGAGGGAAAGAATGCTAAAGAATGACTCCTAGATTTTTTCCAGAGTAACTGAGTCATGGTAATATTGGGAAGACCAGTAATAAGTTTAGATCAGAAAATTATAATTATCCTGTGCAGTTACATACATACCAGTAACGCCAGCTCCTTTGTGCAGTTATTTGTTCCTTTGAAAAAAGGAAAAAACTATTTGTTCTTTTAAGATAGGCTTAAGCCAACTATCATACTCTATTAAATAGTTGTGCTAAAAAATTTTAGATTGTGGTATTTACATAGTATATTTACACTCTGTACATTTCTGCTGTGGTTCACAATTTAAACAGATGAGTAGTAAGACATAAAATAGTAAAGTTAAAATAAGGCACAGAAGATTTACAAAATTATTACACTAAGTTATGAACTAAAATCTTTGTTTATGTAATCCAACTTGAAAGTTGTTTTGGAAAGAAATTGTCCTCAGGTTTCCAGCTTTTAAACTTAAAAGAAATTTCTGAATTTCTGCTCATTTTTATATCATAAAAAATACTGTGTGTACCTATTTTAATAGTAAAGGCAGTACATGATCCAGTCTTCTTTTAACTCTCTCATTACTTCATGTAATGGGGGGTATAAATTATTTTAATGGGCTACATTTTTATATCTAAATATTAACAGACTTTAGTTTTTGTTTAATAAAGTATCACTTTAGGGGCACCTTGGTGGCTCAGTCAGTTAAGCGTTCGACTTTGGCTCTGGTAATGATCTCACGGTTCATGAGTTTAAGCCCAGTACTTGCTTCAGATCCTCTGTCTCCCTCTCTCTCTGCCTCCCACCCTCTGCAATAAATAAATAAACATTAAAAAAAAAATCTGATTTTTACCTTTCTTGACTTTGATGTATACTGTTGTTCCTCAACCCTTTTTCTGTTTGTTGCCTCCATTTTCAACTTTTAGCTCTATTCTCTTTTCCATTAACTCTATTATTGTGAATGGACACTCCTCTTTTCTCAAATGAAAAGTAAAAATTCACTGTTAAAACCATTGAACCAAGATATTGGTTTCTTTCTTTCTTTCTTTCCTTTTTTTTTTTTTT